>NW_025863843.1:0-2266 GCF_002878395.1 Capsicum annuum
GACACTGGGATGATCCCCAACCTCCCAGTATACCTCGGTCGATTTTTTTCCCAGAGCACGCTTGGATCCCGAGCTCACCCCCAAAACTGTGGGCTATAGCACACCGATTTATCCCGAAAATGCCTCATTTGCATTATTTTTCCCGTTTGTCCACACAAATAGCCACGAATATCTAAACGGACCACAATGGGATGATCCCCAACCTCCCTGGCATACCACAATCATTTTTTGGCCCACAGAACACCCGAAACGCGGCCTCACCCATAAAACTTTGGGCTATAGTACACCAATTTAGCCTGAAAATGCCTCATTTGGCTGTTTTGCCCGTTTGTCTACCTAAATGGCCATAAAATTTAAAGAGACCACATCGGGATGATCCCCAACCTTCCTGGAATGCCTCAATTAGTTTTTGGACAACAATACACTCGGACCCAAGGCCCACCCCCGAAATCGTGGGCTATGACAAATCGATTTAGCTTGAAAATACCCCGTTTGTGCAGTTTTGCCCGTTTGTCCATGCAAATGGCCAAGAAAATTTAAATGGACAACACTGGGATGATCCCCAACCTTCCTGGCATGCCTCAGTTGACATTCGACCTATAGTACGCTCGGACCCTGGGCCCACCCCCAAAACCGTGGGCTATAGCATACCGATTTGGCCCGAAATCTCCCCGTTCACACCATTTTGCCTATTTGTCCATCCAAATGGACATGTAAAGTTAAACAAACTATATTAGGATGATCCCCAACCTCCCTGACATACCTAGATTAAATTTTGGCCCACAACACTCCCGGACCCCGAGCCCTCCCCCAAAATCGTGGGCTATAGCACACCAATTTGGCCTAAAAATGCCTCATTCGTGCCGTTGCGCCCATTTGTCTATCCTAATGGCCATGAAAATTTAAACGGACCACACTGGAACAATCCCCAACCTCTCTGACTTGGCAGATCGATTTTCAGCTCACAGCACTCTCAAACCTTGGGCCTACCCTCGAAATTGTGGCTATAGCACATCGATTTGGCCCAAAAATGTCCCGTTCATTTCATTTTGCCCGTTTGTCCACCCAAATAACAACAAAAATTTAAATGAACCACATCAGGATGATGCCGAACCTCACTGGCATACTTCAGTCAATTTTTTGGCTAACAGCATTCCCGAACCTCAAACCCACCCACAAAACTATGGGCTATAGCACACTAATTTATCCAAAAAAATGCCCCGTTTACGTCATTTCGCCCGTTTGTCCACCAAAATAGCCACGAAAATTTAAACAGACCACACTGGGATGATCACCAGCCTCCTTGGTATGCCCCAATTGATTTTTTCCCATAGCACGCCCAAACCCCGAATCCACCCCCAAAATCGTGGGCTATATCACATTAATATGGCCAGAAAATTCCTCGTTTATGTCGTTTCTCCCGTTTGTCCACCTAAATAGCCACAAAAATTTAAACGGACCACACTGGTATGATTCCCAACCTACTTGGCATGCCCCGATCAATTTTTAGCTCACATCACGCTTGAACCCCAGGACCACCCCTAAAACCATGGGCTATAGCACAATGATTTTGTCCGAAAATGCCCCGTTCGCGTTGTTTCTCCTGTTCGTCCACCCAAATGGCCATAAAAATTTGAACGGACCACGTTGGAATCATCCCTAACCTCTCTGTCATGCCTAAGTAGATTTTTTGACCACAACATGCCCAATACAGGGCCCACCCCTAAAACCGTGGGCTATAGCAAACCGATTTGTCCCAAAAATACCCCTTTCACGCTGTTTTACCCATTTGTCCACCCAAATGGTCAAGAAAATTTAAATGAACCATACTGGGATGATCCTCAATATCCTTGGCATGCCATAATTGATTTTTGGCCTACAGTACGCCTAAACCATGGGCTCATCCCTAAAATCGTGGGCTATAGCACACTGATTTGGCCCAAAAATTTCTCGTTTGCGTCGTTTCACCCAAATGGCCACAAAAATTTAAACGGACCATACTAGGATGATCCCCTACATTCCTGGCATGCCTTAGTCAATTTTTGTTCCACAGCACGCCTGGACCTCCGGCACACCCCCAAAACCGTGGGCTATAGCCCACCAACTTGTCTCAAAAATGTCGCGCTCGTGCCGTTTTGCCTATTTATATGGCTACAAAAATTTAAACGGACCACACTGGGATGATTCCCAACCTCCCTGGCATGCCCCAATTAATTTTTGGCACACAGTACACCCGAACCTTGGGATCACCCCTAAAATCATAGGT
>NW_025863844.1:0-2203 GCF_002878395.1 Capsicum annuum
AAAAAATAAAATAAAAAATGAAATTAAAAATAATAATTTTCTATTTCTTAAAGTTTTTGCCTATGTTAACTTTGCGGATTTACTTGATTTGTTTATGAAATTTACTTGGAGAAAATCCACAAGAAGAATTCATTTTTTTATTAATCTTTTTATCAAAAAGGTCTTGCTTAAAATTTTACAGGTGATCTACATAAGAATTAAAATTTTCAGGTGATAATTACCTTTAAGAATTTTCTATTGAATTTTTCTTGACAAAAAAAATTCTAAGATTTTCTCCTTCAAATGCTATTTTATAAAAAAAATTTGTAGGTTTCCCATCGAATTAGTTTGGTTGAAAAACTTGTAGAGAATTAGATTACCGGTAAATTCTCTTGTAATTTTTTTTAAAAATAAAATACTACTTAATTTAGATTTTTCTTTTAGTTTATAAAATGTGGGTTTGAATAAATGAACTTGAAGAATTTAATAGGTTTATAATTAAGAAATTAAAAGATTTTAACAACATGACATGCCAAGTAGGATAGAATAAGTTTTTAGAGTGTTAAATATTTTTTTGAGGAAAATAGGAATAATTGGGTGATATTTTTGTTCTAAAAGAAACAAAAATGATATTTGTAGGCAATTGTGAAAACATGGGTAACTATCCAGGAAATTACTCGTGACATAATTGATGGTTGATCATCGTACGATGAGCCTAAATTGACCCATCAAGATTTTTGATTAAAAGAGTGAAACATGTTATAGTTAGAACTAAAATGCCTAACTAAAAATAAAAATAAGAGGGAGATAAAAGAGCACAATTATGAACAAAATTATTAGAGAAGTAATCTTTAACTGACCATGTCTAATTCCACATTTTATTTAGATTGTCTTTCTCTTTGGAATTTTACCTAATTATATTTTAATTCGTTCAAATTCAACTCAATTTGCTTTATTTTTGGATAGGCTAAAGTCATCATTTTCACCTTAAACTACACTCAAAAAGTTAAAGATACACGTAAACTCTTGAAGTGGCCTAATACACACCTATACTATTTAAAAGAGAATTTATTTACCCCTTGAAACGTCACAATCAGATTTTATCCTAAATGTGTATACACACGCTGATACGTGTCAATAGAATATTTTTTCACTTTTTATTCTTTTTCCCTAGATTAATCACCAACTTTATTTTTTTTTTTTTTTTTAGTTTAAATTTGGGCAAAGCCCATTTATGGATAAAATAAACAAATTCGATCGGATCAAAGCAACCTGAATCCAACAAGCAAAATAACTTCAATTCTTTCACTGTTTCACAACCTTCCACCATTTTTGTGAAATTTAAGAAACCCAAACCCAATTCGTCAAAATTCAAGCAAATCATAATCCATTCGTATGCAAACACAAAACTCAATTCTTGAAATTCAAGAAACCCGCAACTCATTTTAGTAAAATTCAAGTAATTCACAATCCAATTCGTAAATACAAGAAATTCATAATCCAACTTTGTAAAATTTGATAAATATATAACCCAATTCGCAAAATTCGAGAAATCCGCAACACAATTCTGTAAACCCAACTTGTGAAATTCAAGATACCCACAACCCGATTTTATAAAATTCGAACAACTCACAATTCAAATTAATTCCCAACTACCTTCACCAAAATACCAAAAAAAATAAAGAAAAAAAGTTAAAAACGATAAGTGTATATGTGAACTCATCGCTGAATTGGCATAGGTTGAGAGAAGAAATGGAGCTAAGGAATTAGAGATGGAGTTAAGAAAGGAGAAAATATGAAAGAAGCCAAAGATGAAGAGAAAAAAAAAAACAAGAAATGGAAAAACACATAAAAAAGTAAAGAAAAAATAAAAATTATATAAATATGAATAAAAAAACTAATTATATAAATATGAATAAAAAACTAATTAAATATAATTAGTTGATAAAATCCAATTGAATGATGACATGTGAACGTTTTAATAAACTTTTAATTTATTTATGTTTGCTTTTCACGTGCATGTAGGAATGTGGATATCACATTCGTTGCTAGGTCAGTTTTGAGGGGTAAATAAATTCACTTTCAACTAGTATAGGTATGTATTAGATTACTTCAATAGTTTAGGTATGTCTTTGACTTTTTGGGTACAGTTTAAGGTGAAAATTATGGCTATTTCCTTTTGGGGTATAACCATTTTGTTAGCCCCATATTTATATATTATGTT
>NW_025863845.1:0-3498 GCF_002878395.1 Capsicum annuum
TTTCTACTAAAAATGTCTTAGTATAATCAGGCATGGCTAAGACTGGAGCTGTTATCAAGGCTTTCTTTAGTTGATCAAATGCTTCAGTAGCTTGAACTGACCAGCTCAACCCATCCTTCTTTAAGAGATCGTGTAAGGGTCGACAAATGGTACCAAATCCCTTAATAAATCTTCTGTAATAGCCAGCTAATCCCAAGAACCCTCTCAACTGTTTGAGGTTAGTAGGAGTAGGCCAACGTTGAATTGCAGTGATCTTTTTAGGATCAGTAGCAACACCTTCTCCACTTATGAAATGACCAAGATATTCCACCTGCTTGGACATCTTAGCAAATAGTTGGAACTGGAGCATTAACACAAACACTGCCCTCACATGATCAACATGTTCATTCCAGCTTCTACTATAAATCAATATATCATCAAAAAATACAAGGACTGACTTCCTCAAGAGTGGTTTAAACACTGAATTCATAAGGCTTTGGAATGATGATGGGGCATTAGTTAAGCCAAAAGGCATAACTAAAAACTCGTAATGGCCTTCATGAGTTTTAAATGTTGTTTTATGTGTATCTCCTTCAAACATCCTCAACTGGTGGTATCCAGTTCTGAGGTCTATTTTTGAAAACACCTGTGCACCTCCCAATTCATCCAAGAGTTCCTCTATAATTGGAATAGGAAACTTGTCCTTGATAGTGATTTGGTTTAATTCTCTGTAATCTACACATAACCTCCAGCTACAATCTTTTTTTCCCACCAAGACCACTGGTGAAGCATATGGACTAGTACTATGTTGTATCACACCTTGATCCAACATTTCTTGAACCAATTTCTCAATAATATCCTTCTTAATCCCAGGGTACCTGTATGGTCTTTTACTGACTGGATTTGCTGAATCTAACAGAGGAATTCTATGATCAAAAGGTCCTCTATGAGGTGGTAAGGTTGTTGGCACTTCAACGATGCTAGCAAACTCATCAAGTAAACTAATTAAAATCAAGGGAGTTTCATTACCTTGATCAGTTTGAATGTTATAGCAAAGGTCTTCTGGATAATCTGTAGGCATTAAGGATAACATGGAAAGCTGATTCTCAACTGCACACTGCTTGATTAAAGTCTTACTCTTAGTAGTCTTCAACTTATTGGTTGCTCCTCTCAGGACATATTTCTTGCCTTGGTACCTGAACTCAATAGTTCTGCTGCTGAAATCAAAGAGTATTCTTCCCAAGGTGCTTAACCACTAGACACCCAAAACAATATCCACATTACCTAAAGGAAGTAGCAAGAAATCTGAAGCAAAAGTAGTGCCTTGTAACAACCACTGCAGATTTTTGCAAATTGATGATGTGGTCACTTTTCTCCCATCAGCTACACTTATAGATTGCTCCTCTATGTTATTAGCTTGACATCCTAGCCTTTTTGCAACCTCCTGATCTATAAAGTTGTCGGTACTCCCAGTGTCTATAAGAACCTGCAAGGGCATCTTCTCATGATAACCTGTCACCTTAATTGTTTGATATCCAGAGATACCAGTATAGGCTTGTAAGGAAATGGACATCAACTCTTCAGGTTCTAGTACAACTTCTTGTCCTGCTTCATCACATTCAACTGCTTGTAGCTGATCATCCTCTACTACATCAATCAAATAAATTTGTTTCTGAGTTGCACACTTATGTCCCATAACATATTTTTCATCACAAAAGAAGCACAACCCTTTTACCCTCTTCTCATCCATTTCTGCAAAAGTTAGTCTCCTTCCAGTATTATTTTCATTAAACCTTGGATATCTAATTGGTTGAACATCACTAGTCTTTTTAACTGCAGAATTTGGCACAGGTGGTTTAGCAAATGAGGGAGTAGGTAATAGGGGTCCTTGCACTCTTCCTCCACTCCTCAAACCCCAAGACTTTGCTTGAGCTTTAAAAACGTCATCCTGTAATCTTGTCAATTTATAGGCCTGCATCAATGTCTTAGGTGATTGCAGCCTTACAGCCTTATTCAACTCTGGAGTCAACCCTCCCAAGTAACAACTAATTTGCTTTTCCATTGATAGGTTCACAGATATCAACAACCTATCAAATTCAGCCTGATATTTCTGCACACTACCTGTTTGATTTAATTTCTTGAGCGCTTCCATAGCATCCTCAAACCCTTCCCCAAATCTTTCATTCAAGGCCAACACATACTTAGTCCAACTCAACTCTGCAGTTGAGTTCCTTGATCTCACATACGATCTGTGCCAAGCTATAGCTTCTCCTTCCATATGGATAGAAGCTATCTTAACCTTTTGCTCAAATGGAATTTCATCCATAGCGAAGAACTGGTCAACCTTATATAGCCAAGTTCTTAATTCTAAGCCAGAGAATTTAGGAAAATCCAACCTAGAAAATCGAGTGAAGAAGTTACCATGATTATGATTGTCTCTTCACCTGTAATCATTATGCAAATCCATGGAGCAAGCTCTTCCATTAGAAGATTCTTCTCTTCCCCCTTCTTTTTCTCGGTTATTAACTGCTAGTCTCGCCAAGTTTTCCTTCAATTCCCCCATCTCCTTGCCAACCTGTAAATTCCTATTCATGATGCTGGTCATTCCCTCCATTAGTTACTCCGATTCGACTTACTCCGATTAACCATCTATGGCCAAGGATCAGGACAGCTTTGATACCAATTGATGCACAATTGCTAATCGAGTGGCAATTGTGGGTCAGTTTTAGGAATTATCTTCGAAAAACTGATATGCTAGTCAGGGAAAATCCAAGAACGTAGCTAAGATGAGAAGAGAATTTGAGAGAGAACAGAGAAATGTTATTATTCAATTCATATTACAATCAGTACAATGGTTTATATAGGTAAAACTCTTAATTGGATAGTTGTAACCGCCTTAACTAACTTTGGGTAGTTGTAACCACCTTAACTAACTTTGGGACGCAGCTACAGTAACAGCTACAGTAAAAACAGAATTTTAAACTACAACTATCATTTTAACAATTTCAACTAATCAAATGTCAGCTCAGCTTAATTCTTGCTCTCTTCTCCTCTTTATACTCTCTATTGCATACTTGTAACACATACAAGTGATAAGTCTGAGGGGGTATTTACGTCTTTTCTCCTTTTTTTTTGTTGTTGTTGTTAAGAAATGATTCTTTCAACGAATTGCATCAATAAAAGGAAAGTGTCCTTATCTAGCATTCGGGCTGAAGGTAATTCATGGTAAAAAAAAAAAATTGAGAAGGCAATTCATGGTAAAATGAATGTTACTTTACAGCTTTTTTCTCCCTTAACTTAGGTGGTTTTTATAATAATTTTATTTTCTAGATATTAGTAAATTTATAAACTAAAAAATGAAAATCAGTATAAAGAAGTATATGTCCCTTAATATGTTTTCTTCTTCTTTTCAAAGTTTACCATGACATTCAAATGGTATTAACTCGTTGTGCTATCAAGTTTTATTTCACAACACTTCAAGATTAAATCTAACGATAACCAAGATATAGAACAATGCAA
>NW_025863846.1:0-3382 GCF_002878395.1 Capsicum annuum
AAATGGTTACGTCTAAGGATTTCAAAGGGGATTTTTTTATTTTGAAAGTGGTTTGTTTGGTGAGTTAGTTGCTTGAAAATGGTTAAGTCTAGGGACTTTAAAGGGGATTTTTTTGTTTTGAATGTGGTTTGCTAGGTGACTTTGTTGACTGAAAAATTTTTGAGTCTAGGGACTTTGAAGGGAATTTTTTATTTTGAATGTGGTTTTGTTTATATACATAATTGCTTGAAAATGGTTAAGTGTAGGGACTTTAAATAGAATTTTTTTTTTTTTTAATGTGGTTTGTTAGGTGACTTAGTTCCTTAAAAATGGTTAAGTCTAGGGACTTTTAAGGGCATTTTTATATTTTGAATGTGGTTTGGTAGGTCACTTAGATGCTTTAAAATGGTTAAGTCTAGAGACTTTGAAGGAGATTTTGTGTTTTGAATGTTGTTTTGTTTGGATACTTAGTTTTTTGAAAATGGCTAGGTTTAGGGACTTTGAAGGGGATTTTTTTGTTTTGAATGTGGTTTGTTAGGTGACTTAGTTGCTTGAAAATGGTTAAGTCTAGGGACTTTAAAGGGGATGTTTTTGTTTTTAATGTGGTTTGGTAAGTGACTTAGTTGCTTTAACATGGTTAAACCTAGGGCTTTGAAGGGGATTTTGTGTTTTGAATGTGTTTTTGTTTTGATACTTAGTTGCTTAAAAATGGTTAAGTCTAGGGACTTTAAAGGGGATTTTTTTGTTTTGAATGTGGATTGCTTGGTGACTTAGCTGCTTGAAAATGGTTAAGTCTAGAGACTTTGCTGGGGATTTTGTGTTTTGAATGTGGTTTTGTTTTGATACTTAGTTTCTTAAAAATGGTGACGTCTAGGGAGTGTAAAGGTGAGTTTTTGATTTTGAATATGGTTTGGTTGGTGACTTAGTTACTTGAAAATAGTTAAGTCTAGGGACTTTGAAGGGGATTTTGTGTTTTGAATGTGGTTTTGTTTTGATAATTAGTTGGTTTAAAATGGTTAAGTCTAGAGACTTTAATGGGGATATTTTAATTTTTGATGTGGTTTGTTTGGTGACTTAGTTTAAAACGGTTAAGTCTAGGGACTTTAAAGGGGAATTTTTTGTTTTGAATGTGGTTTGGTAGGTGACTTTGTTAGTTGAAAATGGTTAAGTCTAGAGACTTTAAAGAGAATTTTTTTTTGTTTTGAATGTGGTTTGTTAGGTGACTTAGTTGCGTGAAAATGGTTGCGTCCAGGGACTTTGAAGGAGATGTTTTTTGTTTTAATGTAGTTTAGACGGTGACTTAGTTGCTTGAAAATGGTTAAGTCTAGGGAATTTTAAGGGAATTTTTTTTTTTTAAATGTGTTGTTGTTTTGATACTTAGTTGCTTGAAAATGGTTAAGTCTAGGGACTTTAAAGGCGTTTTATTGTGTTGAATGTGGTTTGTTTGGTGACTTAGTCACTTGAAAATGGTTAAGTCTGGGACTTTGAAGGGGATTTTGTTTTTGAATGTGGTTTGCTAGGTGACTTTGTTGACTGAATATTTTTGAGTCTAGGGACTTTGAAGGGAATTTTTTATTTTGAATGTGGTTTGTTAGGTGACTTAGTTGCTTGAAAATTGTTAAGTTTAGGGACTTTAAAGGGGATGTTTTTGTATTTAATGTGATTTGGTAGGTGACTTAGTTGCTTTAACATGGTTAAACGTAGGGACTTTTAAGGGGATTTTGTGCTTTGAATGTGTTTTCGTTTTGATACTTAGTTGTTTGAAAATGGTTAAGTCTAGGGACTTTAAAAGAGATTTTTTTGTTTTGAATGTGATTTGGTAGGTGACTTTTAGGTACTTAAAAGTGGTTAAGTTTAGGGACTTTGAACGGGATTTTGTGTTTTGAATATGATTTTATTTTGATAGTTAGTTGTTTGAAAATGGTTAAGTCTAGGGATTTTAAAGAGGATTTTTTTTTTATGGTTGTGATTTGTTTGGTGACTTAGTTAGTTTAAAATGGTTAAGTCTAGGGACTTTAAAGGGTATTTTTTTTGTTTTTAATGTAGTTTGTTAGGTAACTTTGTTGACTGAAAATGGTTGACTCTAGGGACTTTAAAGGGAATTTTTTGTTTTGAATGTGGTTTTGTTTGGATACTTAATTGCTTGAAAATGGTTAAGACTAGGGACTTTGAATAGAATTTTTTTTGTTTTGAATGTGGTTTGTTAGGTGACTTAGTTGCTTAAAAATGGTTAAGTCTAGAGACTTTGAAGGGCATTTTTTTATTTTGAATGTGGTTTGGTAGGTGACTTAGATGCTTGAAAATGGTTAAGTCTAGAGACTTTGAAGGGGATTTTGTGTTATGAATGTGGTTTTGTTTGGATACTTAGTTGCTTGAAAATGGTTAGGTTTAGGGACTTTAAAGGGGATTTTTTTGTTTTGGATGTAATTTGTTAGGTGACTTAGTTGCTTGAAAATAGTTAAGTCTAGGGACTTTAAAGAGGATTTTTTATATTAATGTGGTTTGGTATGTGACTTAGTTGCTTTAACATGGTTAAACCTAGGGACTTTTAAGGGGATTTTGTGTTTTGAATGTGTTTTTGTTTTGATACTTAGTTGCTTGAAAATGGTTAAGTCTAAGGACTTTAAAGGAGATTTTTTTGTTTTGAATGTGATTTGATAGGTGACTTAGTTTCTTAAAAATGGTTTAGAGAATTTGAAGGGGATTTTTTGTTTTGAATGCTGTGTGTTAGGTGACTTAGTTGGTTGAAAATGGCTAAGTCTAGAGACTTTGAAGAGAATTTTGTGTTTTAAATGTGGTGTTGTTTTGATACTTAGTTGCCTGAAAATGGTTGAGTCTAGGGACTTTAAAGGCGTTTTTTTTGTTTTGAATGTGGTTTGTTTGGTGACTTAGTCACTTGAAAATGGTTAAGTCTAGGGTCTTTGAAGGGGATTTTTTTTTTTGAATGTGGTTTGTTAGGTGACGAAGTTGCTAGAAAATGGTTACATCTAAGGATTTCAAAGGGGATTTTTTTATTTTGAATGTGGTTTGTTTGGTGAGTTAGTTGCTTGAAAATGGTTAAGTCTAGGGACTTTAAAGGGGATTTTTTTGTTTTGAATGTGGTTTGCTAGGTGACTTTGTTGACTGAAAAATTTTTGAGTCTAGGGACTTTGAAGGGAATTTGTTATTTTGAATGTGGTTTTGTTTAGATACATAATTGCTTGAAAATGGTTAAGTGTAGGGACTTTAAATAGAATTTTTTTTTTTTAATGTGGTTTGTTAGGTGACTTAGTTGCTTAAAAATGGTTAAGTCTAGGGACTTTTAAGGGCATTTTTATATTTTGAATATGGTTTGGTAGGTGACTTAGATGCTTCAAAATGGTTAAGTCTAGAGACTTTGAAGGGGATTTTGTGTTTTGAATGT
>NW_025863847.1:0-2009 GCF_002878395.1 Capsicum annuum
TAGTTATGCTTGTATTTTTCTTATGCAGTGTTTGATTCGTTGTATTAAAAATAACATGAATTACATAATTTCTATTTATTTTTTTTACATAATACCCTGAATATATATGTTGAAAAGGGTGTGAAAATGTTTTTGAGGGATAATAGTGTCTTTAAGCATGTTAATGCATGCATTAAATCCATTGTATTACTAATGTCATGGATTTTGAGGTATTAGTAATACACACCTCAATACACAAGAGAATGTATAACTAATGCTTATGCAAGCATTAGTTATACGTAGGGTAAAAAGTATATACCAAACAAGGTACTATTAATACACGTTAAACTAATGCATGCATTAGGTTTTCAATATACTCTACCAAATGACCCCTTAGGGGTCGTTTAGTAGAGTCTGTTAACAAAAATAATGCATGCATTATTCTTGTGTTTTACTAATACATTGTTTGATACAATTTTTATCTATGTATAACTAATGCCTTGTATTAGTTATACACAATATTTGATATTGGACTATGTATTACTAATACCTCCTCTTTTCTATGTCTTAGTAATACAACATATTTCAATACATGCATTACATTATTAAATTACAAATTTACTCCTTAAAATACCAACTTTTTTCTCACCATTTCTCCACATCCTCTTCCTACCTAATCAATCATCTTCTGATTTTTCTAATTACTTTCTCTTTACTTTATTCCGATCAAATTTCTTCAATTTCATTCCGTGACAATGTCACCATTCCTTAAACAACCCACAATTCTATCAAACCTGAATAACGGTCCTACCTTACATTTCTTACTCCAACCATTTTCATCATCCATTGCCCAAACATCAATATAGAAATTGTCTCCTTCCTCCCAGGTTAACATACCAAGAGAATTCTCTATGACAATGAAGTTTTGCTTGGTCTTTTCTCCGGTTCCTAGCATTGGTAACTTCTCAAAAAATCTTCTACTCACATCAAAGCGTACCAACACCATACGAGACCCAAATTCATCAGCTACAAATGCCAACCAATAACGATAGCAATGTTAGCACATCGAACAATACGACAAACCAGCTCATTTTTTAGCTTTTTCCATTGGAGATTCTTCGTCGAATACATTTCAACAATGTTTTGGTTCAAAATAAATTAATGTTAGAAAATTGATTGTTTTAATGTAGAATTGAAACAGGCAAATGTGTGTAAAAGGGGTATTTTGGTAAATAAATATTTTTGTATAAAAATTATATAAATATATATTATTTTTAATGCATCAAACCAAACACTGTGTAAGAAATAATGTCTGCATAACTAATACCAACATTACTAATACTTGTATTAGTAATGCAAATATTATTAATACCCCTTATTCGGCATTATTCTTATACACTCTACCAAATGACCCCTTAGTGTTTTGAGTAATTTGATTTATTCACATCTCAACTTTTCTCTTTCTTTATGTTTTATTGATTGATCTTGTACATGCACTTAATTATTTGTTCAATTACTTTTATGAAATGTTTCTTCTTTATTGAACAAGCTATTAGATCACTTAACACACTAATTTTTTCGAATTGAAGAAAAAATAGGGGTATGTTTGGTATGAAGGAAAACATTTTCTAGAAAATGTTTTTCAATTTTCTCATGTTTGGTTGATTTAAAGGTTTTGGAAAATGTTCTCCAAATCAACTTATTTTCCTCCAATCTAAGGGAAATGACTTTCCTTCAAAAAGTAAGGAAAATATTTTTTAAAACTCTCTTTCAACATCACTCTTAAGTTGAAATATCCATACAATTCTCAAAATCACTCATCCCTACTCCGACTCCCAATCCCCTACCCCACTCCACCCCCTACCACCTCCCATCCAAACAAAAATATTTTAATTTTTTCTCTTACCTCATCCCCCTATCCAAAATCCCAACACCCAACCCCCCCCCCCCCAAAAAAAAAAATAATTTTCTTAAAAAAAAGAATAAAACTTTTTCTTAACCCCACTACCCTCCCCCCTCCAAAAAAAATT
>NW_025863848.1:0-1183 GCF_002878395.1 Capsicum annuum
GCTAGTATCCAGATGGCCCTGTTTGAGGCTCTTTGTAAGGAGGAGATGTAGGTCACCTATTGGTTGGTTCGAAGTGGGTGAGGTTACTTTAATAGGTATATTTGTGGTGTTTAAAGCTATGGAGAAGGTCCAGTTGTTTCTAGAAAGGTTGAAAATAGTGAAGGGTCATAGAAATCTTATACAGATATGAGAAGAAGATATCGTGAGTTTGAAGTCAATGACTTATTTATTTGAAAGTTTCACCCATGAAAGGGGTGAAGAGATTTGGCAAAAAAGGAAAGCTTAGTCCCCGATATGTTTGCCCTTACAAAATATTGAGTCGCATTGGGAAAGTAGCATATGAGTTTGAGTTACCTGCAAACTTGTCATCCATTCACCCTGTGTTTCATATCTCCTTATTAAAGAAGTGTATTGGTGATCAAACTGTTGTAGTACCCTTAGAAAGCACAGACATTCAGGATAGCCTCTCTTATGAAGAGATTTCATTGGAGATTCTTGATCATTAGATTCGTAGACCAAGGAACAAAGAAGTTTCCTTAGTCAAAGTTCTTTGGCGGAATCAGTCCATTGAGGGAGTCACTTGGGAAGAGGAAACAGATATACAAACAAAGTAACCTTATTTTTTTTTTTGCAAGTTCAGATTCAGCGCAAGGTGACAAGTTTCCTCAGATCATGTGTTTTTTCATTTTAAGTTTTAGATTTATATAGCCACTTTCTTGATAATTCTTGCATTTGTAAATTAGTTTAGTCATGTTTTCAGTTGTCCATGCCAGTTATAGTCTTAGTTCCTCGGTATCCTCAGCTTAATTAGTCTCATTTGAGGATGAATGTTTCCAAGGGGGAGATATTGTAATACCCCATAGGTTCCTAGCTCAGTTCAACCCCTAGTATGTGTCTATAGGACTTAGAACTTGAAATAAAGGTAAGTGTTAAGGGGTTTAGTCATTTTTGACTCCCTTTAAACTTTGAGGATTTTTAAGTTAACCTTTCGAGCTCCAAGATGATAATTTTTGAGTTGAATTATATTAGGGGGTGTAAGTAGCATTTCTCGGGTAAGTTGCAAATTTTTCAGACAAGGTTTGGATCACATTTTAAATTGCAAAGCAATAGCGCAGTGGAGGCCAATTCGGAATTTTTCAAAATCCAGTGAGTCACAGCGATTGCAACGCATCGTGGTGGGTAT
>NW_025863849.1:0-1114 GCF_002878395.1 Capsicum annuum
TACTATCTACTAAAAGCAATGCTTTTACTGTTCTACAATTCTTTATTATTATGGTTGAGAGGCGATTTGAGAGAAAGGTTAAAATTATCAGATCTGATAATGCCTGGGAATTGGGAAAAAGAGAGACAGGTCTGCAATTCTTTAGAACTAAAGGGATTCTTCATCAGACTAGTTGTGTTGCTACACCACAATAAAATGGTATTGTGGAAATAAAGCATAGGCACTTACTAGAGATTGCAAGAGCTCTCATGTTTTAATTTAACCTGCCATTGGCCTACTGGGGAGAATACATACTAACTTCAACATACCTAATCAATAGGTTCCATCTAAGGTACTTAAAGGGAAAACTGCTTATGAGGTCATATATGGAAAATCCCCCTCTTATCTCAATTTGAAGTCTTTTGGATTTTTGTGCTATGCCAACACTCAAACCCAAGAAAGGGAAAAATTTCAATCTAGAGCTAAAAAATGTGTGTTTTTAGGATATCCTAATGACCAAAAAGGTTACAAATTACTTAATTTGGACAATAGAGAAGTCTTTGTGTCTAGAGATACAGATACAAATGAGGTTGTTGTCTCTCCTACTCCCTAATCTCACTTCTATTCTCCCTCTTCACATACTAATTCTGCTCCCCCTTCCCCTTTACTTAATCCCCCTTTTGAGATTTTAGTTAGTAGATTAGACAGAGTAAACACAGGCATCATGCCATCATATTTACAAGACTATTTTTGTAACACTGTTTTCTTAGGAAATCTGACAGATTCCTGTTTTTCTACCCCTGTTAAACCTGACATTCTGTCTTTCAATGCTCTCTCTATACCTAGTCAGGTTACTCTTAAATTTGTTTCCAACATATTTGAACCTACTAGCTACAAGGCTGCCTCCACATATGCAGGTTGGAAGAAAGCTATGGTAGCAGAAATTGAGGCTCTGAAATTGAACTAGACATAGGACATTGTTCCCTTACCTCAAGGAAGAAAAGCTTTTTCTTGGAAATGGGTTTATAAAGTAAAGCAACATGCAGATGGTACCATTGAGAGACTTAAGTCAAGGCTGGTCATTAGAGGAGATATTCAAAAGGAAGGAATAGACTTCAATGAGACATTTTCCCCA
>NW_025863850.1:0-3311 GCF_002878395.1 Capsicum annuum
TGTTTCATTCTTCTAGATTTCAGATGTGTTATTAATTTTGATTCAATACTAGATATTAATGTAATTAAGTAGGCTAGTTTTTGTGGATTTTCTTTTGTTTTATTTAGACTTATATATTCTGAATAATTACTAATTAAAGATTCTCTAATTTTTCTAAAAGCTTCTCGATTTTTAAATGGTCTTCGCATAATTAATTAATTATAAGTAAATTGTTTTAACTCTAAATCTAATTTTGACTCTAACATATATATTGTAACTCTAACTCTTACTCTAATGTATATCTCGTCCGTATTTTTATATTGCTGTGCTCTGATACCATTTGTAGGGGGGTGCGCGGATTTAATAGGTATAATAGATTTAGTAGGTTTTTTGTGCTTTTATTTATTTTTCACATACTCCAACAATTAAATTATACTGTAGTCTTTCTTTTCTTATTTTTAATTCTCTTCGTTTCTCAGATAATATTTGTTTTAGTTCCTTATATTTTTGAGATTGGTCTATTTTATTCATTAGTATTTATAATATTTTGGTAGATTTCTAAATTTAGTTCTATCATAATATGTATTGCTTAAATAAATACATACAACTCCTCTATTTTTAAATAACATAGCTCTGATATCAATATTTTTTTTTTGTGGTGGGGGTACTTGTGGATACTAAGAGGAGTTGTATGTATTTATTTGATAGCTCTGTATGTATAATACATACAACTCCATAAATAATTTTTAAATATTAAAAAAATAGTGAAAAGATAATTTTGTCTAAAGCAAAACTTTTAAAAGACTCTTCACATTTTTAATATATTATAGATAATAGATATATATTATAGATATAAATATAATAGCAACTCAAAATGAGAGAATATATCTGTTGAAATATAGTTGTTTCTAGTAGCACAAGACAAAAACTAACTAATAATATAAAAACTCTCATATCAAACACCACCCCTTCATGAAGCAACAATATTCCTTAGGCAAGGTATAAGGAGCTTTGGTAGATAGTTTAAGCAAATCAAAAGGTGTCCATTTAATAAAGAAATTCAACTTGGGAACAAAAAATGATATACTTTAATATATTACTATTATATAATAATAAACAAATATAAATACTAGACAAGGTACTAAATGCGTGTCATCTGTGCAAGCATTTTGCTTTGGCGACGGATATGATTACTTTGAAAATAGCAAGTCCTAAGTCCTATCACCAAAAGGGATTAGGTTCAAGAGCAATGTCAAGTCATACTCAGGTTTACATACAATTATGCAATTATAACAAGATTCGATGTTGAAAATTGTAGCTCTTTCTTTCTTCTCTCTTTTTTTCGTCTATCAACTAAGTGTCTCTTTTTAATTTCTTTTTTTATTTCAATATTCAGTTCTCGCTTTAAGCTATTGAGTAATAGATTTCTTTATTATAAGGATTCAAGCCTTAAACATCTGATCTAACAAAATGATAATATATTTAATTTAATTCTAAATAAGATTTAAATGCACATCAATTTTACTTCTATCATTGTCATATAGAAAAATTGTTTCGATGTCAATGTCTTGTGCACTGTTTTTGTATCCGTTGAGGATAAGCGAATTGCATTAGAAAAGAAATGAGTTTTTTGTTTAATAAAAAGGAAAATCCTAAAAGATCAAAAATATTTTAATGTATTAAAAATGCCCTTAGTCTATTTATTGGATTAAATTTATATTTTCGATCATTCATTGGATCAAAAATATCTTTTAACATATTAGAAATAACTCTAAAATGTCTCCACTTCCACTTATTAGTGTTGGGTTATTGGGTCTTTGTCCCTTCCTATGTGGATAAATAAAGCCCAATTTGGACCAATCCACTTTTGCCTATAGGCCCATTACTATGGGACATATATATACATCAATTTTAGGTCTTATTTCACCATCCACAAAAGAGTTTTTCAGCAGCCGTAGAGAAAAAAGATAGCTGATTTTCGCTCCTAAAATTCTAGCCACAACAGTCAACTTCAAATTGTGATTCCCATTTCGTTTCTTGTCCAATTGAGCGGATTTTTGTACACCTTATTCCTTTGATTAGGAACTGATGGAGGTGGATTTTGTGGCTTGTAACTCCTGTTCTTCATTTCCGAACAGTAGCTGCATTTTTGGTGTTTGTGCTCCTTTTTATTCTCTAGTTTTGGTGCTATCTCATTTTGTTGTTGCTCGTTGTTTGGCACTTGTTTGGTGGAAATTTTCGAGAAAAATATTGTAACTCTTGGTGATTATAGTGGAGGTTTTGGTCCCGTGATTTTTTACTCTTCACACCGAAGGGTTTTCCACGTAAATTTAGTGTCTCGTGTGATTGCCTTTATTCTTATCTTGTCGTATTTGTTTGGTGATTTATTTAATGTCATATACTTTATTTTTCTTGAGTTTTCTTGTCTCCTCTTGTTCAAATTAAAAGGAAAAGTTTTGACTCGAGTATTCTTTCCCTGTTACCCTGTCGGGCACTTTGATTGTGCCCTTGCCTTTCCCAACAAAGTGGTATCAGAGCATTGGTTGTTATTGATTTTTGATTTGAAAGATGGAGGCAAATATGAGCAAGATAGTGTGTTTGAATGGTAGTAACTATCATACTTGGAAAGGCAAGATGAAAGATCTCCTATTTGTAAAGAAAATATATTTATCTATATTTGCGTCTACTAAACCTCAATCCATGATAGATGAGGATTGGGAATTTGAACACTTACAGGTTTGTGGCTATATTAGACAATGGGTTGAAGATAATGTTAGAAGCCATATTGTGAATGAGACATATGCTAGAAGTTTGTGGGACAAGCTCGAGACACTTTATGCTTCGAAGACTAGCAATAACAAGTTGTTCCTGCTTAAGCAATTGATGAATATCAGGTATAAAGAGGGCAATCCTATTTCAGATCATATAAATAATTTTTAAGGTGTCCTTGACCAGTTGTCCGGAATGGGTGTAAAGTTCGATGAAGAAATTCAGGGACTTTGACTTTTTAATACTCTGCTTGACTCTTGGAAAACTTTTCAAGTTTCTTTGTCTAATTCTGGTCTCGGTGTTGTTGTTACTATGGAATATGTTAAGAGTGGTGTCTTGAATGAAGAGATGAAAAGAAGATCCCAGGCCTCATCTTCTTCATCTTCACACTCTGATGTTTTGGTTACTGAAGAGAGGGAGAGAAACAAGTCCAAAGGTTCGAATGATAGAGATAAAAGTAGAAGCAAGTCGAGGTCCAAATTCAAGAATGTTACATGTGACTATTGCAACAAAAAAGGGCATATCATGAAATATTGCTACAAGCATAAGAGAGATATGAGACG
>NW_025863851.1:0-1114 GCF_002878395.1 Capsicum annuum
ACTGAAAAAACTCATATAAGCAAAAAATCTCAAATAGCCTTGATCATAAGCTATATAATTATCACTATAAATAAGAACCATAATCCCAACAGTAGTGATTAATATTAACATAATAGAAGTAAGTGGGTCGATCAAGTATCCGAAGTCTAAAGAAAAATCATTATTAATGATCCAAGACCATACATATTGTGAAAAAGAACTGCTATTTATTTGCTGAATAGACAGGTAGATTGAAAAAATCATGACTATGCTTAACAATAAAACACTTTGAAAAGCCCACATACGGTGAAAAATTTTTGTTGCCGTTGGAAAAAGAATAAGTCCCGCTCCTATTAACATAGGGACTGGAAGTGGAATGAAAGGTATGATCCACGCATATTCATATGTCTATTCCATAAAAAAGTTTTGAATTCTTAATTAATTGTTTTCGATTCACCGTATCTTACCTCTTTTGCAAGGAGTCAATAAAAAGTAAAAATATGGACTAACTTACACTAAATTAAAACTTACATCGAATTTTCTATTCTTATCTTTTGCCTATCTCGATAATGTTTTATTTTAGTATTATAAATTGCGTATTATAAAGATTTCATTTTGAACAATAGATGTATTTCACATCTAACTATAACTAACAATGAGGAATTTTATAATGGCAGTTCCAAAAAAAATGCACTTCGAGATCTAAAAAACGTATTCATAAAAATATTTGGAAAAGGAAGAGATATTGGATAGCATTAAAGGATTTTTCGTTAGTGAAAGCTATTTCTACTGGTGAGTCAAAAATTTCTTTTTTGGTATGCCAAACAAAAATAAATAAGTAATAAAACGTTAGAATAATTTGAATCAACTTGAAAAAATAATTCAATATATTCTTAAATTATTCAATTATTATCTAATTGAATAATTTAAGGATTTCCCTTTCATATTTGATATTGATTAGTGAGCTAATCAATATGTAATGGAACTCTATTCACTTTTCTGATTGATATAGAAAATAATAGAATTAGGAAATCCTCTATTTATTATTCACTGAATAATAACTTTTTTGTTGACAAAAGAATAAGATCGTTTCTATTCCATGGTGGGGAGTTTGATTTTCCCCACCGACCTATTT
>NW_025863852.1:0-2630 GCF_002878395.1 Capsicum annuum
AGAAAAGAAAAATCAGAAAATAGCAAAGAAAGATAGTATAAAAAAAAATGTTAGAATTTTTTCGGTCAATTGCCACCGGAATTGTCATTTTTATCCGACAACCAATGAATCTGAATCATCGGGAAACCAGTCAACACCGGCGAACTCCGACGTCGCCTCCTTCATCCTTGTCGGAACAACTTCTAGATTTGACCGGATTTGACCGCTCGACACTTTGCCGGCAAGCTTTCAACAATGCTATGAACCAAGTGGCCCCGCCAGTCGCTGCCGGTGCTTCCATCCATCATCACTGTTGAAATTTCAGCGGCTATTTCCGCTGCTGCTCGCCGGAAAAACCCAAACCGCGCAACCCCTTTTTTCGGCGAATTAATTCGCCAGAATTCGTTAACATTGAAGCCACCATTCACCGATGACCCGTCGCCATCCCTCTCCTTTTTTCGTCATTACTCCGGCAGCCTCCACTGCTTCCATAAATACTGTAAAATCAATAAAAAAAAATATATTTTTTTTGGAATATTGAATGTACATAGAAGAGAGGATATCTTTATATTTCTTTTATTATTGTTTCCTTTTAGGATAAGTATCTATGTCCCTATGTTTGTATATAATATAAATTATTTTTTATTTAATAATTAGTAAAAGTAAAATAAGAATAAGTTTGATGCTAACAGATTTAATATTATTTGTATTTTGTTTAAAGTAGGTGTCGTTTGTCATTATGTTATTTGTTTTGTTTGGAGATTTGTGTTTGAATTATATTTTCATGAATTTTCGTATTTATTTTATCTCATAATATATAAATTGAACTTGTATCAATTTAAAGATAATAAATTTGGGGTTAATAATAAAATTAGCATAATATAATAAATTTGTACATTTTATTTATTTTATTAATAGAGCATAATAATTATACTTTAGTTTAGTTAATTGTGTTAAATGAATTTCACTTTAATTTATTACTAAGAATTTAGGAAAATTCTAGACAAGTTTAAAAATATTCTTCTCGAATTAAGAATGCGGCACACGCATCTTTCCGAGACATTTAAAAAAAATGCAAGGATGCAATAATACACCTTGGTAAATATTTTTTCTAAATTAATTTTTATTGATTTATTTAATATCAAAGATAATAGACAAGTTTAAATATAATAAAAAATGAGCGAACTTAGGCCTTAATATAATTTATCCAAAATAGTTTAAGTCAAGATAAGTCAATAAAGCGACCGTGATAGAATCACGGGGCTCGAGGGGTGCCTCACACCTTTCCCTCGGTTAACAGAATTCCTTACCCGATCTTCTGTTTTCACAGACCATAATAAAGAGTCATTTCTTTTTAACTAGGGATTCAAAAAGGTGAGTTGGAATACCAAAACTCAATTTCAAGTGGCGACTCTGTCGCTTTAATTGAGAAAAACCTTCGACCTCGATCCCTGCGGGCGAAAAAGGGGTGTGACACCAATTCTCCTAGCTTTGTCTCATAGAAAAAAGGGCACTTTAATTTTCTGGATACGGATATTGATGTTCTCTGTATTCCTGTTTTGGGTATACAATATTATTTCTTTTTTATGTAGTTGGAGGATTCTTCAGGGGGCCCTCAATTGGAGTGATGTGGATGATCTAAATTTCCTAATTCCCCAAGCTTCTCTCATCGGTGATGATTATTTTTTAGGGGTATGGGGGTTGGGGCGGAGGGGTTTCTTCAATATTGTTTCCAATTATTGAAAATAGAATCCTTTTTCAGTGTCCTGTTCTGTAGTGCATATAATGTGTGGATGTTGATTAACAGCTTTTGGGAATATATGTGGAGAATAATGAGGCCTCAGGTTCAAATTTCAGCACAGACAAAGACAATCTAGGTGACTTTTTTCTATCTATTCTAACTTTGGTATAGAGCTACATGTACCTAAAGGGTTATCGATCGACATCGAAGTCTCGAAACACTCTATCTCATGCTTTCATAGGAAAAGATGATCTGGACCTTTCAAGGTCAAGATCCCAATGAGTTGAACTATGCTGGTGGTAGGAGACAGGTATCCTATAGAATTAGTCATCAAGCTAGCCCTAATACCACGGTTATCAAATATATATGCATATCGAGTACTGGAACTGAATAGTCATCAGGTTTAGAGTGGCAGAGCCCCTATGTGTTCTTTTCTTAAAGTACTATTCTTTAGTATTAGAATGAAAGAATAGAAAGGAACTATTATAGAGAATTCACTTAGCCAACTCCAACTTATTTGGGATCAAAACATGGCAAGTGCCTCTACATCCTTAATTAGAGGTGCCAACTTCAAGGAAACCCATGAATACAGAGTTGATTGCCTTTGTTAGGGAGTTCTTTGTCCCTCAATGTGGGACTTTCTAGTGCAAGTTCAAATTTACTTGAACTCCGATAGGGGTCGAAACCAAAAAAAAGATGTATTCGGGTGATTGACCCATAATGCATAAATTGAGTTCATGGCTAGGGCTTGACAGGAGCCTTGGTTTTACATTCTGGTAGTAGCAGAGTGCGTGGAATAGTAATAAGGATGGTTGGAATAGAGAAGTGTTATTGGAGTATTATCTGACAGAGGAAGGTAAGCTTTATAGAAGAATTATAAGGCCATCAATATGATATTAGAGTGAATGTT
>NW_025863853.1:0-7077 GCF_002878395.1 Capsicum annuum
AAAATTCATGTTTTAAAAATGGGGGTTTTGAAATTATGAATATAAATCACTTTTTAAACGTTTTTGTGATATTGATTTGGTCTTTAGGCCTATTTCCGAAGTGATTTGATATATGATATATGTATGTGCATGTACTCTGAAAAGATGTTAACTTGAGAGCATGAATAATATAAAATCCCTCTCTTGATATGATTTTGTTTGAAATTTTCATATGACATGAAATATTTTGAAAATTGTTATGATTGGCTATGATTTCAACTTGCAAGAAGAGGGTTGTTTATGTTGAATATGTTAAACATAATGGTTGAATGACAGAATGATGTGATACTGATGACTTGAAAGTCGGGTATGACGACACCCTACAGAACATGATATGTGATTATATTAAATGGAGTTGAATGCATTGATTTTACATGAGATAGGTGGATCCCCGAAGAAGGTGTTTGAGTGTAAGGGCTCATCACTAGAAACCGTATTTGCTGACATGGGAATTTGGTACCCTTTTTTGTGATCTTGCGCACCTGACTTTATGTCATCCCAAATTGGGACTACGGTTAGGAGCCCTACTTTGTGATCTTGTGCACTACCATACTTTATTGGGTCGAAACACCCTGCTGTGTGATCTTTTGTGTCTTTCCCTCACTTGTACTCTAATCTCGGTGGCAACCGAGGTTTTACAGTTGGTGTAAATGTGATATGTAGGGTATTCCACCTAGCTCAACTGCATTGCATTGTTGTTGAAAAATTATTACATTATGCCCATGTGCTTTTCAAATGATTTGATATGAAACTGCTTTATGATGGCTCTCTCTTATATTCTATAAAAATATCATATTGTTGTTTTGGATTTCTCTGCGTACCAGTACTTTTGTATTGACCCCTTCCCTCCCAGGTTCAGAGGCACAGTCTAGGGGTCCAGAAAATCAGTAGATTCCTCAGATAGATTTGCAGAGTCACTTGGCGAGCCTTCTATATTCTGGAAGGCCTGATGTCTGGCAGTTTTATTTATCCTTTATTAGTTTGTGGGTCTACTGGGTGCCTTGTCCCAGTTTTCAGACAGTTATTTGTTTCAATCATGTAGTAGAGATTTTGCAGACGGTTTTTCATATATTGATAGAAATTGTGGGACACTATTCCCATTATTGTTTCCATATGACTCTTGACCATGTTTTCGTAATGTTGATTATCTTTAATATTTATTTATCATATGAGTTATGTTCATGATTACCGTACAGATAGGGGTGTTTCGGGCCTTCATAGTTTGGAATACTCATCACGGCCAGGGCCCTGATTCGGTTCGTGACAAGCTTGGTATCAAAGTACGGTTCATAGTCCCAGGGTATCTGCAAATTCGCGTCGGTAGAGTCTTATTTATGGGTGTGTAGCGCACCACACTTATATGCAAGAGACTACTAAGCGTTTAGGAAATGTTTCCCTTTTTTGTGAATTAGTTCGTGCTTCAGAGTCAAGTCTGTTCCTAATCAGTAATCTTTTGTCTTACAAAAATAACAATTATGCCTCCCCGTAGCAATACAAACTAGAGTGCTCAGAATGATGAAGTCCGTCCCACTCATGGGATAAGGAAACATAATAGAGCTCCCGCTTCATACCCTGTCCCTACTCCGGGAGTCCCTCCAGTCCCGACCAGCCTACCTCGGGCTCTACGGACCAATTTTAATTTTCCCCCAGCTAATCAGAGAGATATTTCGAATGCAGAATTTAGATAATCCATTCATATGTTAACACAGTTGGTGGCTGCACAGACTCTGCGGTTAGAAGATACTGGATCTGCATCTGTTACTTCTGGAGCTACACGGGTGAGCCAATTCATGAGAATAAATCCTCCCAAATTCACTGGTACTAAAATATAAGAGGATCCACAGGAATTTGTAGACGAAATAGAAAAGATCTTCAAAGTGATGCATGTTGATGAAGTAGAAAGGGTAGAATTGGTCATGTATCAGCTGAAAGAGGTGGCGAATCAGTGGTACAATGATTGGGAGGATGTGAAGGGAAACAATACTGAGCCCTCGGTATGGAGTGAGTTTGAAGATGCTTTCCTTGATCGGTTCTTTCCTTTAGAGTAGCGGGAGGCAAAGGCCGAGGAGTTCATGAAACTTAAGAAGGGTAAGGTGAGTGTTCAGGAGTATACTCTGAAGTTCAATGAGTTTGCCCATTATGTTCCTGAGATGATAAATAACATGAGGGCTCGAATGAGGAAGTTTGCATCCGGCCTTTTAGATGATCTGGTACTTGAGTGCCAGGGAGCTATGTTGAACAAGGAGTTGGACTTTACTAGGCTGACGGTTCATATGCAACAGGTAGAAGAGAAAAAGAAGAAGATTTCAAAGGCTAGGGAGATAGAAAGACAGGAGAAAAGAGCAAGATCTACCGACCAGGGTCACAGCCAGCCTCAAAGCAGTAAGTGGGGGAAGAAATGGCAGAAAAAGAAGAATTGGGGTAATGCACAGTCTACTGCCAGTGCCCCAGCGCCCCAGCTCCCAGACCACTAGCAGACAGATGATCTTAGAGTTTCCAAACTCATCATGGATCCAGAGCCCTAGATACTCAGTCGTAGGGCAGTGTGGCCCAGCAGCGTCATACTTATCCACGGTGTGAGACTTATGGAAAGAATCACCTAGGGAGGTGTTAGTTCGAGGGGAGAAACTATTATACTTATGGCATGGTGGGTCATCTTCAGAGAGATTGCCCTTCTGCTGGAGGAAATACGGGAGGGGCTAAGCCCCAAGCTGCCTCCATGGCTCCTCCTTCTAAGGGTGCTCCTTCAACTGTCGGGAGTGGCCGTAACCGGTTATATGCTTTGGCTAACCGCCAGGAGGCGGAAGCTTCACCAGATGTTGTCATTGATACGTTACGAATCTTTTCCCGTGATGTTTATGTGTTACTTGATCCCGGATCTACCTTATCTTATGTGACCCCTTATGTGGCTGTTGGTTTTGAACCCGAAGTTATTGTAGAACCCTTCACTGTTTCCACTCTTGTAGGTGGTTCTGTTGTTTCTAGAAGGGTGTATAGAAATTGTATGGTGTCTATTCTTAGCCAGGATACTGTGGCAGACCTTATAGAAGTTGATATGGTAGACTTTGATGCTATCCTCTAGATGGACTGGCTCCATTCGTGTTATTCCACACTTGATTGTAGAACTCGGAAAGTTACTTTTTCTTTCCTGAATGAGACACCAATCGAGTGGGCAGAAAATTCTTTGGCACCTAGAGGTCACTTTATCTCTTATCTTAGAGCCCGAAAGCTCATCTCAAGAGGTTGTACGTATCATCTAATCCGAGTAAAAGATTCCAGGGTTAAAAATCTTCCTCTTTAGTCAGTCCCTGCAGTGAATGAGTTTCCAAAAGTCTTTCCCGAAGATCTCCCAGGGATACCACCTGATAGGGAGATAGATTTTGGCATTGATGTGTTGCTAGACACTCATCCTATTTCCATTCCGCCATATAGAATGGCTCCCGTAGAGCTAAAAGAGTTAAAAGAACAGCTCCCAGACCTCCTAGACAAAGGTTTTATTCATCCTAGTATTTCCCCATGGGTTGCAACCATACTTTCGTGCGAAAGAAGGATGGGTCCCTTTGTATGTGCACAGACTACCACCAGTTGAATAAAGTCACTATTAAAAACAAATATCCTCTTCCTAGGATTGATGATTTTTTTGACCAGCTTCAGGGTGCTAAATGTTTTTCGAAAATAGACCTTCGTTCGGGCTATCATCAGTTGAAGGTTAAGGAGTCAGACATTCCCAAAACAGCCTTTCGAACCCGATATGGTCACTACGAGTTCTTAGTCATGTCCTTCGGGTTTACTAATGCCCCTGCAGCCTTCATGGATCTTATGAATAGGGTATCCCGTCAGTTTCTAGACTTGTTCTTCATAGTGTTCATTGATTGTATTCTAATCTATTCCAAAAGTGAGGAGGACCATGCCAATCACCTCCGAATTATCCTTTGAACCCTTAAAGATCATCAGCTATATGCTAAGTTCTCCAAATGTGAATTCTGGTTGAATGCTATTGCGTTCTTGGGATATATTGTGTCTAGTGACGGGATTAGAGTGGATCCCCAAAATATTGAGGCAGTGAGGAAATGGCCCAGATCCATGACTCCAACTGACATTCGGAGCTTCTTAGGCCTAGCGGTTATTACAGAAGGTTCGTAGAGAGGTTTTCTTCAATAGTTGCTCCGCTCACTAAATTGAATCAGAAAAAGGTAAAGTTTGTGTGGTCTGAATTGTGTTAAAATAGTTTTGAGAAGTTGAAAGACAAGCTGACTACTGCTCCTATTTTGACCCTTCCCGAGGGTGTAGATGGTTTTGTGGTTTACTGTGATGCATCCAGTGTGGGACTTGGTTGTGTTTCAATGCAACATGGTAAGGTGATAGCTTATGCATCTAGGCATTTAAAGGTGTATGAGCGAAACTACCCCCTCATGACTTGGAGTTAGCAGCCGTGGTGTTTGTACTTAGAATATGGAGGCATTATCTCTATGGAGTGCATGTTGATATTTATACTGACCACAAAAGTTTGCGGTATGTTTTCTCGCAGAAAGAATTGAACCTCAAGCAGAGGCGTTGGATGGAGCTTTTGAAAGACTATGATATTAGCCTGCATTAGCATCCGGGTAAGGCAGATGTTATAGCCGATGCTCTTAGTAGGTTATCTATGGGCAACCTTTCTTATGTTGAAGAAGGGAAGAAAGAGATGGTGAAGGATATTCACTGCTTTACAAATCTGGGGGTACGACTCTTAGATTTCGAAGATGGAGGGGTGATTATTCATGAATAGCTAAGTGATCCCGTTGTGCTGAAGTTAAAGAAAAGCAGGTTGAAGAAAGATGTGGGTCAACAAAAGGTAATGTCGTTCAAAATTTGTGGTGATGGTATTCTGAGATATCAAGGTAGGTTGTGCGTTCCAAATATTGATGGACTGCAGAAAAGAATCCTTGATGAGGCTCACACTTTGAGGTATGTCGTTCACCCGGGCTCTACTAAGATGTACCATGATCTGAAAACTTTGTATTGGTGGAATAACATGAAACGTGATGTGGCTTATTTTGTTTTCAAGTGTTTGAACTGTCAACAAGTGAAGGTAGAGCATTTGAGGCCAGGAGGTACTTCTCGAGAGATAGCTCTGCCTTTATGGAAGTGGGAGATAATAAATATGGATTTCATTACAGGACTTTTGAAGTCCCGAAACCAGTATGACTCTATTTGGGTGATTGTAGATTGGTTGACAAAGTCAGCTCACTCTTTGCCTATGAAGACTAATTATTCGGGAGATGATTATGTGAAGCTGTACATTGAGGAAATAGTCCGTTTGCATGGAGCACCTGTCTCTATTATATCCGACTGAGGTATGCAGTTCTCTTCTCAGTTTTGGAGATCTTTTCAGAAAGGTTTAGGTACCCAAGTGAACCTAAGTACAACATTCCACCCCCAGACTGATGGGCAAGCTGAGCGCACCATTCAGACCCTTGAGGATATGTTGAGGGCTTGTGTAATAGATTTTAAAGGTTGTTTGGTAGATCATTTGCCGTTGATTGAGTTCGCTTGCAATAATAGCTACCATGCCAGTATTAAGATAGCACCGTTTGAAGAATTATATGGGAGAAGATGCAGGTCTCCTATAGGGTGGTATGAAGTTGGTGAGACGTATTTTTTTGGGCGTGATCTTGTTCATCAGGTAATTAAGGATGTGAAAATCATCAGGGAAAGACTTAAGACGACTCAAAGCCGTCAGAAATTCTATGCCGACATTAGAAGAAGAGAGCTAGAGTTTGAGGTTGGAGATTTGGTATTCCTTAAAGTTTCCCCCATAAAGGGAGTTATGGCTTCGGGAAGAAAGGTAAGTTGATTCCTCGCTATATAGGACCATATCAGATTATGAAAAGAATAGGTGGAGTTGCATACGAGTTAGAGTTGCCTGCAACTTTGGGTTCTGTTCACCCGGCATTCCATATATCCATGTTGAAGAAGTGCATTGGAGATCATTCGATAGTGATACCTATTGAGGAAATAAAAGTGACTGATTCCTTCTCTTATGAAGAAGAGCCTGTAGCAATCTTAGATCTTCAAGTAAGAAAGCTGAGGAGCAAGGAGATAGCCTCAGTTAAAGTGTTGTGGCAGAATTAGAAAGTTGAAGAAGTAACTTGGGAATCAGAAAATGACATGAGAGTTAGATACCTAAGCCTATTTGATCCAGTGAATAGTGAGATGAAAGGTAGAATTCTTGTCTTATGTCTTATTTTCTATATCTGAGTATACTTGAAATCGTGCGTGACTGTATTCCGTGTCATCATTCGGGGACGAATGATCCCGGGGGGGGGGGGATAATGTAACACCCCATATTTCGGCCTAGAATGTAAACCGTTATTCATTCACATAGAGGTTACAAAATTCATGAATCCTATGTAAATTTAGGGTGTAATCAATTATGTAGTGTGTTAATCTAGTTGAGCATGAATTGAGATCATAGAAGTCCTTTAACTCAAAGACGGGTTGAGAACCTTCCTATCGTTTAAGTTTTAGTGAACGTTGAAACTTGGGTTAACTTTAATCAATCTTAAATCACTGTATATGATGAACTGGGTGGCCTACTATATACTAAATTGTAGATAATTGAATAATCTTTCCAACGATATAAGATTCATCGAAATCTGATAATCGAGTAAGGAGTTATGGCTATTTTAAGTTTCAACTGTAAGACGAATGCCATTTCATTGCATGGCATGTCGCGCCAGAGGCCAAAATGGCACTCGTCAATTTCCAGCAAGCCTCCGCAATAGTCCTACTTCGCGACAAACTTCCAGGTCACAATAATTGACATTTTACCAAGCTCCGCATCGCGGTAAGCCTTAAAATAAAAATTGTCAATTCCAATAGCTCACCGCGATTTTCAGCACATCGCGGTGAAGCTTTAGTCGGCGTTCCAGTCCCAAATTTTAAATTCCAAGGCCAAATTAAACATTTCCCATGGCCCCAAACCCATCCAAACACGGGATTTATCCCCAATAACACCAAAATACATCCATTATCATCAAATTACTCCAAGAACTT
>NW_025863854.1:0-2079 GCF_002878395.1 Capsicum annuum
AACAATATATCAGACCAATAGAGAGGTACTCAAAAGTCACAAAACAAGCTAACTGCCTCAAGTACCTGTATTTCTCCTAATTATCCACCATGTTTTTTTTCAACAACATTCTGCCCTACACTCTCAACTTAAATTTGAAAATAAAATGAACTTAGGATTTAGGGCATACTAGGAGTGAATAAAGCGTGAGGCTTATGGGTCTCCGACCCTGCTGCTGCATCATCTGTTGTCTTCTATCCCTCAGGATCACCTGGCCTTGCAGTGGTTGGAGCCCTTCTAGATGAGGCAACTATAGCCCTAGCTTGGATGCATGCCTCCCATTTCTCGTTGTCCACTAGTGACTCCATTCTTTCTTTCTTCAATTCCTCCTTTTTAGCCTTCTTTTTTGCCTTTTTTCACTCTTCTTTATTCCTCACTATACGGTTCTTCTCTCTTATATTTTCCCTTCTTCTCCCCTTTTTTCTTCTTTTTCTTTGGTGAATCTCCAGTGAGGTCAAGTATTAGAATTTCTTCCTCAGATTCATCCACATCCAGACCTATCGGCACCATAAATTAGTGCTATTGTAACACCCCAACATCTGTCTTTACCTTGTCTAATGCCGCTCTTAATTTAGCAAGATCATCCCCTGACATTTATTTTTCCCATGCATCAAATCGAGTTTCCAAATCTGCAACCCATTCAGGCAAAGTGACAAAAGGCTTAAGGGCATCCTTAATTCTCTTATCTACTACAGCAGCAAACTGTTTGTCAAAGGGATGAAGCTGTGCCTCACACTATTTGGCTTGTTTAGCAACTTTTATAATATTGATCGACTAAAATACAAATCCTGCTGATGCTGTAGGAGCTGAGGGGTTGGATTCATTCTGAGGACCCTAAACCTGCCTGTGCTAAAGAGGTTGGTTGTAGAACCTCAGAATCTTTCACTTCCACATAAGGTGTTGCACTGGAATCTATAATAGGAGGGTCTGTTGTGACCTCTGCACCTCTATCAAGTCCTAATCCTTGCTGATTTTCATCATACTATATGGGGTTATGAGTCTTTCGGGCAGAGATGTCATCATAAACCCCTATAATCTTGGTGACATTAGCCGAAAGGAAAAGGATAAGCAGTGTCGGCTCTCGACATTCTAATCTTCATCTCATCAGGAATGATTTCCCAAAATTTTAGGGAGATATTCTGCACCATGCTTGGTACTAAGATAGCTTGGTTATCACTCATAATGTTGTCTCCATATGTAGGCATTAGAAAGATACAAACTATACCCCACCAAAACTTTACCTCTTGAGTTAAAGAGGACTTACAGATTCTCGTATTTGGGTTGATCACCCATGCTAGTTCTTTTTTGGCTATGATATTGGCCAACCATGGACATTGTTTTTCTCAATTTTTAATCCGAGCATAGACTAATGGTGCAACGGCCTGAGGAATAAAATTGGGGTAATGGAAGAACCTATTGATTTTTTTGATTAAGACATCAACCCTTATGCCCCTTACCTGAACTCTATCTAACAAGGGATGGTCTGTAACTCTTTCTCCTGATCTATACATATTTTCTAACTGAGCTTGACTCCTGGACCAGTGCAGGGCAAAATGAGCCACCCCCTTTGTGGTCTATCCCAAGCCGTACTCTTAGAAATTCTGTTCCACTTCAGGGTACCTGCTCAACTCATAGGTTATAATTTGGTTTTCTTCCTGAATTGGTCTTTTAGCTCTTGTTCTATCAGTTTTCTGAAGCCCAGTAGTAAAGATGCCCTCTGCTTTGGGAATTTTCCATCTAGCATTATCTCAAACTTCAGGGTTTTTACATTTGATAAGTGTTCCTAGAGCTGGGGACTCTTTATTATCTTATTGTTCTGTGGATGGGGATCTGGATGCTGTTCCCTCAGACTCAAACTCCTCATACCCTTTTTGTTTCTCTTTTTCAGACTCAGCATGTTTAGACTCATACCGCTCATGTTCAGAATGTTAAGATACCTTCTAATCAGAATCTGTTATTGTTTCAGTGTCATCACTATTCTCCACCTCAAATAGTGGGGGTGGTGGATGTTTTGTAGGGCTTTACTTATTTTTTTCTTCC
>NW_025863855.1:0-1606 GCF_002878395.1 Capsicum annuum
TCCCACTTTTTCATATATATTGAACAATGGAAAATGGCTATTTTTTTGGTAAAATTTTTACGGACAAGTATGTGATCATCAAGCAAAGACTGATTGCATCTGGATAAGTGGGTTTTCTTTTGAACTTTTCGTAGGGAACATGCATCGGATGCATTTGGTCATTCGGTAGATTTGATATCTTTGAACCGTCGATCTTTAATGTACACCAAGACAACACATGTCATATAACCAGCCTTTTACCATTTTTGGTTCTCACGGTTTTATTCTTTTCAGCCATGAACACGTTTCGGTTTCATGAGACCTTAGAGAATAGGCCTTTACTAACATTCTCCTTGAAGCGGCTTTCACTTCGCCCTCACATAGGTGATTTCTAAACGTCCAATCTCATAGATTAAACTATTTGGTCAAATTTTCCAAATTTGGATAATCATTAAAAGACTTTTCACCTTAAGTCTTATCTTGTTTACTAAACATTGTCTATATCATGAGAATGAGTTGGTTTATTGACAATGTTGAACCTGTCAGACACAACTTTGTTTGATCTCCTTGAACCTAACTCTTGGGATCTCCAGTCTGCTAGGTAGAGTTACCGCCATGCTGACTTGTCCTAGGCCTTAAACCCATTCTCTTGGATATCCTCTCAACTCCTTCTCTAGATAGGCCTTTTGTAAGTGGATCCGACACATTATCCTTTGACTTTACATAGTCAATAGTGATAATTTCACTAGAGAGAAGTTCTCTAACGATATTATGTCTTCGTCTTATGTGACGAGATTTATCGTTGTACATCATGCTCCCTGCCCTACCTATTGTCGCTTGGCTATCACAATGTATACATACTGGTGCCACCGACTTGGGCCAATAAGGAATATCTTCCAAGAAATTTTGGAGTCATTCTGCTTCTTCACCAGCTTTATTCAATGCGATAAATTCAGATTCCATTGTAGAGCGAGCAATACAAGTCTGTTTGGATGATTTCCAAGAGATCGCTCCTCCACCGATAGTAAATACATATCCAATTGTGGATTTTACTTCGTTCGATCCGGTGGTCCAATTTACATCGCTATATTCTTCAAGTACCGTGGGATATTTATTATAATGCAAGGCATAGTCTTGAGTGTATTTAAGATACCCCAAAACTCTTTTCATTGTCATCCAATGAGTTTTGTTAGGATTACTCGTGTACCGACTCAACTTACTAATAGCGCATGCTATGTCTGGTCGTGTACAGTTCATTATATACATTAAATATCCCAATACTCTTGTGTATTCCAACTGTGAGTCACTTTCACCCTCATTCTTTGAAGTACGAAGCTCACGTCCAATGGAGTCTTGGCAATACCAAATTTCATATACTTGAATTTGTCAAGTACATTTTTGATATAATGAGACTGTGATAATGCCAACCCTTGTGGAGTTCTATGAATTCTTATTCCTAAGATCACATCCGCAACTCCAAGTTCTTTCATATCGAATTTGCTCTCGAGCAGTCGTTTCGTTGCATTTATGTCTGAAATGTCTCTAATGATGATCAACATATCATCCACATATAAACACATAATGACTTGGTGATTTAGAGTGTCTTTAATATAAATACATTTATTAC
>NW_025863856.1:0-1034 GCF_002878395.1 Capsicum annuum
TTTATGTGTTGTGCTCGTGTGGGTGCCTATATGTGATGCAATTATCAAAATTGAGTTATTATGTGATATGTGTGACCGTGTGGGGTCCTATGTGATATTGATAGCCTTGAATACATATGGATAATTGTATTGTGTTGTTAAAAATGCTAATGTGGCACCATTGGTGTATTGTGATTATATTCATACTTTATTGGCAAATGAGACATGTGAAAATTCATGAATGATACAAAAATTATGAGCGAATATCGACGCATGTGGTTGTGGAAATGTATCATTGTGGTTGGTTGTGGAAATATATCATGTGGTTATTTGTGAAAATACTCATTGTGATTGGTTGTGTGCATTACATTTTCATATCATACTCATTCATGAAATATTGGTACCACTGTGGCAATATCTAAGAAACACTGACAACACCTTTTTAAAAGATATTGTAATACCTTATAAAACCCTTTTCGAAGGATGTTCCGAAAAGGAGACATAAGATATGTGGATTGTATATCGGTTGACGAACCCCCCATGGGTCCTACATAGGGAAACTTTAGCTCTGTAGGTGTATATAGGGATTGTACGACGATCTCGGAGGTTGTGCGACGACCTCGTGCATCATCATCATCATCATCATCATCATATACATTGCACTTACTTTATTGTGTTTATGTTGTGTTGTCTTGCCTTATTGACTTGTCATCTATGTATTTGTCTTACCTTCCTTTACTTGTATTTGATGATCTTGTATCTACATATTCTCTCTTGTTCTATTTATATATGACATAATGTATAGTTCTATTCTATACCTTGGAGTGTTGTTGTAATGTATGTGAGATATATTAGAACTGTTAGTGCAAGCGGTGTGGGCTACCGTTGTGGGACATTTTCTGATTGCAGGTGACGTGCCCTTAGTGTATATTTTGTATGCTTTATTTACTACTTTGCTTGGTCGGCCTATGATACCTACTGAGTACAAGTGGACTGTACTCATGCCTACTGCACCGAAAGGGCGCAGTAGGCATGAGTACAGTCCACTTGTACTC
>NW_025863857.1:0-1909 GCF_002878395.1 Capsicum annuum
TTCATAATTCCCAACAATCATGATATGATAAAATAAATTCATATTAGTTACTTTATAGTAGAATTATTCGAAGAATAATATGTTAAGAAGTTTATTAACAAAGAGGAAACGGAGAAATATCCCTAAGGACTATGCCATCCTAAAGGTGAAACCATTGAGGCAAGAAGCCGTGGCGGGGAGTAACCAGAGTAGAGGCGGTCGTACCTAACTTAGAGGCATCAAATGGTGAAGTTCTTCCCATGGTCATATAATAGATTTATTTCATAAGTTAGTTATCCGCATAGATCTGCACCCCTTACAAATGGTATCAGAGCCCAGTTATTTAAAAAGTACAGCAGTAGTAGATATGTTTGAATATAGATTGGATTTAATTAATTATGAGAAGACTACTTAAAAACAGAGAAGCTTTTCGAAAAATTAAAGAATCTTTAATTAGTAATTATTCAGAATATATAAGTCTAAATAAAACAAAAGAAAACCCACAAAGATTAGTCTACCTAATTACCTTAATATCTAGTATTGAAGCAAAATTAATAATCAATTTAAAATCTAGAAGAATAAGATACATACCACCTAATTATGATAAAATTAGATTTAGATATCCACCAACATATTATAAATATGGTTTGAATTAATAAAGTACAAAAATAAAAAGAATTAAAACAAATTATTTCTGAAAAACGTAAAGAATTAAAAATAAGAATAGAAAGACTACATTATAATATATTTGCCGGAGTTAGTAAAAACTCAATAAATACACAAAAAGATGAAATATCAAAATTAGAATCACAAATAGATAGTTTAGAATATATATATCAACATGAACTATTCACAATAAAATGATCAAGAAGAATTTATAATAGATGAAAAAATATATGAAAATCACGAAGGATTAAAATTAAAAATAGTATTTTCTAATCTAGGAAGAAGATATAAGAAAATAGGTGAACATTTATATCTAGTGTTAGAAAAAGAAGAATTAAAATTAGAAGATAAATTGACAGCAATGGTAAGAATAGAAAGAGAAAATGAAGAAATAGATAGGAAAAAGGAAATAGAAAAAATTAAACAACAAACTACCCAAGAAATACGAAAAATAGAAGAAACTAAAAATAGTAGGATTGTTGAATTAGAAAAAGAACTACAAATGTGAAAAGATTTATATGAACAAAGACAGAAGGAAAAGGAAGAAAAAGATAAAGAACAAAAATTACTAAACGAGATAAATCAATTTAAGAAAAAATTAGAAATAAATAATACAGATGTTGAAGAGACAAATAATTACGATTCAGAAGATAGTGAAACATATACAGAAATATTAACAAATACAAAAAATTTAGAAATCAATGAAAAACAAGAAGTAATTAATGAAGAAAACTTAGAAAATACCAACACAGAAATAAATATTCTTGATAAAAAAGAAGATAAAAATATAATACCTAGAACATCAGAAATAAGAAAACCTGCATATTATAAGAATAAGCTTACAAAATATAATGAATATGACAAATGGACACCAAAACAAATAGTTAATAAAATTTATAACTTTTTAGACCTAGACTGTGTAATAGATACAGAAAAAATAATACAATTATCGATAGGATATATGACAAAACAATTATTAGATAATAATATAACCATAACAGATGCACCAGGATATATAGAAAGAACACTAATAGGATCAGTGAAATTATGGTTTTCAAATTTAACTGAAAATAGCAAGAAGGCATTAAGAACTAATAAACTAATAGAAGGAACATCATCAACAACAACTAAACTAAAACCTATAGAATTATTAAAAAATATGAAACAACTATAAAAGATGAATTTGGTAGTATGACAACAATAGAAGAAGAACAAGATGAAGAAAAAGATACAAATAGGAATTTAATGTTAAAATTAGCAATAT
>NW_025863858.1:0-4352 GCF_002878395.1 Capsicum annuum
ATGCTAGTGAATGTAGTTATGCTAGTGAATGTAGTTATGGAGGTGTACTTAAATATAGATATGAAGAAGAAAAATTAGAACACCATTGTACATATTACTCAGGTACGTTTAATGAAACAGAAATAAATAGAAAAGAATTATTTTCATTATATAAATACAGTGACAACAAAAGAGATTCGGAGATTGGTCTTGAATATATTAAATTTCACATTTACAATTGAAGTAATTAGAAGTAACAAAAATGTTATTGCAGATTACATATCAAGACAAAGCTATACAGACTGATATAATAGAAGAGGATACTCTAGAAAAGATATTGAGCACCCTAACTACACATTCAATGAAAGTAGATAGTATGGGTAACGAAATAGAAAAGCTAAAGACTAATGAAGTTAAACGGAAGTCTATAGCTACAAATCAGCTAACTTAGAAGAGTACAGAGCTATGTCGATCAGAAGACATTAAAATTCCAAAGCTAGACGGAGACGTTGGGATACTCCATAAAGCCCATAACGTTTATCAATCTACTTCTGCAAGTACAAGCAAAGGAGCTAGGAAAAACACAAATATGAACCTAAATAGGCTATTTAATAAACAATTTATTCCAAAAACACCAAAAGATCCTATGTTCATACCCCCACAAATTACCACATACCGAGATAGTTTAAACCAAGACAAAAAGACCTACAACTATACAGTCCGAACATACATAGAAAATATTTATAAAATACAAACCTTCTTAAATACCAACCCCAGAGCTATAAACATCCAACAACTACATACGAATTACATAACCCAGAAGCTAACCGGATACAATAAGCTAATTACTTTACCCAAAACCAAACCAAGTTTAATTAAAACCTGTTACAAATATGGACTACTTAGTACCATTAATACCCAAGACGAAAGTGAAATATCCACTATACGAGAAATATATGAGTCATTTAATATTTTTAAAAGAATAACCAAAGGTAACCTATTATTTATAATGTTTTACACAACACTAGCAGAGATATTGTATGATGAAGTTAAATCACCTATACAAGTTGTAAAAATAGAAATGATCCAAGATATGATTATACCAAAAGATATTACTCAACAACCAGAAATACCTAGAATTGAGATACCAAATTTTATTGCAAATCAGAGAATTATCGGACTATCCACGATTCTTCAAGAGTTAGCAAACACTTATCGCAACATAAATCCTATATAGAGTTATTATTCAAGAGATAATGTAATAGTAGACTCAAATTCAAAGGAACTACGAGAAGCAAATATGGAATACGTTAGGCAATGGATCTTGACGTTATTCAGTCCAGAGAAAAAACCTATTGCCGAGTCATTAGAGAAAAATTTATTTCGGAAGAATTATTAACCAGATATTGCAAGTTAATTGGACATAAATATCCAGACCATCAATGTTTAAAATGTAATGTAGAAGATAATATAATGACTAAAACTACAACTAAATTAACACCTATAGAATTATTAAAAAAATATGAAATAGCTATAAAAGATGAATTTAGCAGCATGACAACAATAGAAGAAGAACAAAATGAAGAGAAAGATACAAATAGGAATTTAATGTTAAAATTAACAATATGTAATATGTGTTACATAGATGAATACACTTGAGCATTTAAAGAATATTATTATAAAGGAACATATAATATAGAAGAAAGTAAAGAAATAAGAAGATTATATTTTAGTAAATTACCCGAGCCATTTAGTTCAAAAATAATAAAGAGTTGGGATGAAGCAAAAATAGTAGATAGTCTAGGAGCAAGAATAAAATTTTTACAACAATGGTACAGAAACCTATGTGAAAAATATAGAGAAGAAATACAAATGAAAAAAACATTAATAAGAAATTTAGCATGTTGCAAAGATAAAATAGCACCTCAATTTGGATGCGAAGAAAGATATTATATGAAAAGAAAAAGACATCTGAATAAAACATCTGGATAAGGAATTACGACATTGCAATCCCCATGTTTCCTGGAACACAGATCCATAAATCATAAGCTAGGATAGAATTTATAGGCCTTAAGAAATGCTACTTCTTAAATTTCAAGCTTAGCAACACTTTTGAAATGCTTCTTCGACTATGCTATTCCCCTCAAATATCACACTCTCTTGATTCAACTAAAATTTTTCATCTGGCATTGATGTATCCATTTGTTAAAGTCTAAATTGAACTAGTTCCCCTTTTCATGGTAAGGCCTAACTTGAAACCACAAGGTGCTACATGTAACTCCACACCATAATACAAATCTAATCCATGAATTAAACACTTTGAGCACTATCATAACTACTCACTCTAGGATGATTTTCCTCATCACTTTAACAACTAAATTCAACCTCTTACATACCGACATGACATTCAAGCCTATCTTCATATCCATATCTACACTATTCAATTCTTCGGAAGACACACGTAAACTATTGTCAACTAAATAAATCATATATAAGACTTTACCTTAATATTCTCCACTCATGGACTTACATAAAACAAACATACAACAATCTCTCCCAAAATGACACAATTACTTATTTGTATTTGCACAATCATTTATCATCACTATCTTAATCTAAGGAAAGGTCACTGAAAGATTGGAATATCGGGATTCGAAACATGAAGAGATACTAAGCATAAATTAGCACATTACTGAGGCCCGAGGAATAGAGCATTCACGGCGTGGGTTAATTAAAGAGATCTAATATGAGGATGTACCTAGTATAAATCTGAAATTCACTAATCGTTAAGAGTGTTGCATAGGTATATGAGTCAGGAGCTGAATGACCTAAATTTTGGAATTCATAACTTACGGAAGGTGATTCGGACTGCTGATTGAACTGGAACTCCTCTTACTAGTAACTGGGAGAGTACATGATTCTCTATTATGCACATGAACATGAACTATGATCATTGAGCTGATACGCAAGTCATGAGTAGATATTAGAATAACTAAAATACCCACACTAAAATAAAAATAGGTTAAGCCCCATGCTCATTCTCATGATGTTTCTGTACTACACTGGCATCACTACTAAAATCGGGAAGTCTGACTTTGTCAGTCATTCTATCATCTCCCCCTTAGCTTTAAGCCACGATTCTAATTCCATGGAAACCCTTAATCTAAAGCTTCCTTGGAGTAACAATAGGGGATATTGACTTCTTGGAGTAGGAACTTTGGAGTTTGTAGGGTATTTCTTGAGACAAAAGTAATAAAAACTTCCTAATATGCTTCAAATAGGCTTTAATATTTTTTTTGGATGGATTGAGGTTGGGAAAAAGACTCTTTTGTCCTTAATGAGATAGAGTGGAATACTAAAAATTTTCCCCAGCCAGGGCGTCGTAGAGGATAGTCTGTCGGACTAAGAAAAGTGTTGCCTTGCCCATCGTGGTGACCCCAGGCACTGGACAAAGCAAGGAGCCGCGGGATAATCGCCCTTTCTTACTATTTTTCTACCTCAAACACTCCCTTACACTCGTCCAAAATATTGAAAATCACCCAAGAGGTACTCTTAACTTGCCTTATCATGAATCAACAAAAAAAATCAACAAACGGAGGTCGTGAAGGTCGAAAAGAAATTCCTCAGAATTTGAAGGTCCTAAAAATGAGTAAGTCCCACCACATAGCCAAATTTTATAAGTGTGTTACTGTAACACCCCGACGTCTTCTTAGCTTAATTTCGTCCATGGAAAGTCTAAGCATTAGCTTTTAGAATGCTCTAAATTAATTTTCAAGTGGAATTTCCCAGATTAAACCTTTCATTATGTAGATGATTAAATTAGCTTTCCAACGATAAAAGATTTGCCCAAAATGGACCCTCGGTGACGAAGTTATGAATAATTTAAAGTTCCAGTCGTAAGCATCATCGTTTTGGTGTCTAGTGCATCGTGGAGTGGGTAAAATTGATGATCGTCAAATTCTAGTGGGGATCCGTGATGGTGGTGCATCATGGAGGCACTCAATTTCCCACTCGTGAAATTCCGGTGAACCTCCGCGATTGTGGCGCATCGCGGTGGCACCTAAAATCGGTTTTTTAAGTTCAAATTTCCATTTCCGTTTAGGAGTCATTAAGGGTAATTTGACTTTTCCCTAGCCTTTAAAAACTGTCCAAATAAGTATTTATGGTATGTTTGAGCAACTTAACCCTAGTTTCATCAAAATCAGCAAGAATCCTCTCTAGAGCTTCAAACAAGAACTTCTAGAAACTCAAGATTCAACCGTGGGTTTTCAAAATCGATTGAAGATTCGAAAATCCCGGATCATAGGCTTCAAGAAACACCCACTTTTTTCCTATTTTGAGGTATGTGTGGTTTTCCTAAAAATCTAATGGGC
>NW_025863859.1:0-1282 GCF_002878395.1 Capsicum annuum
TAGAATAAAAAAATCAAGAAGATAAGCATGCTAGCTGGAAGATAAGATAAGAAACAATAATGGAGATATGGAAAAGCAGCAGATACGACAACGAGAAGATATCAACGGAGTAATAATAGAAGAAAAGATATTAAATACATTTTATATAAAATTGTTGTATAAATTTTTAGCCTTTTTTTTAGCCTTTTTAGGCTATAGCACTAATTCTTGTAGCCTTTTTAGCCTTTTAGACTTTTTAGGCTATGACACTAATTCTTGTCTCATAAGGAGACTTTTTTTTAGGATTTTAGAAAACGTGTAAGTAATGTAAAGACTTTTGTAAAAATTCATTCTATAAATAAGAGGAACCGAAGGCATTGCAAAGCAAGCCTTCAAGTGTTGAAGCACAAATACTCTCTCCTGTCCACAACAAATATTTTGCTTAGTTAATTAAAAAACAGATATATTTCAATTGAAAAAGCTATGGAGGAACAAACCTCAGAAATATCAAAACCACCCAAACAGGTATATTTATTTATGATTATGAATAGCTAAATTCATAATTCTCAACAATCATGTTATGATAAAATAAATTCATATTAGTTACTTTATAGTAGAATTATTCGAAGAATAATATGTTAAGAAGTTTATAAGCAAAGTGGAAACGGAGAAAAATTCCTAAGAACTATGTCATCCTAAAGGTGAAACTAATGAGGCAAGAAGCCGTAGTGGGGAGTAACCAGAGTAGAGGCGCTGTTTAAGGGAAAAGTATCCAAATTAACATGCTAATAGTGACCGAAGAACATGTTATTTAAGAATAATCTAGTATATAGTAATCTAAGATGACCATATTTTGATATGTACATGGTTGAAGGGAATATTTTGAAAATAACAATTTTATGAAAATGAATAATTATTTATCTGATGTGATGGTAGATAAATTTAAAATACTTATTTTGTATGCACTTAAGGATATAAAAGTAGTAGATATAAGGAAAATCATATTAGAAAAAACATTTGGTAAATATTATATGACTAGAGTAAATTACATACCATACCTACCTAACTACTCTTACAAATACTTACCATGATAAATTACATAGAATTTTTGTAAAAAGATATGAGAAACATACAGTGAATAGAAAAACAGATGAAACTAAATTTAGACAAATACATGGAAACTAAAGATATAAAATATATAGAATTTCTTAATAAAAATATGCAAGAACTACTAAGGCTAAAACAAACAACTACAAAATATTATAATAAAATATTTAGTCAATTTTAAATGATAGATAATCTT
>NW_025863860.1:0-2050 GCF_002878395.1 Capsicum annuum
ATTACTATTTGACTTGAATAAAGTTCTAACCTAGATTTGTTTTTCCTATGTAAAACAGAATCTAGAGCTTAGTTATGACATATAAATTTTCATATCAACTCAACCCATTTGATAAACTATAAACCTCTATATTTATTCCCTGTCATTTTAATTCTTAACTTTTCACTAAGTGAAATTATAATATGAAATAGTGCTAAATGGTTCAATAGAGATAAGAGATGTTAAGTTATCATGCATTCACTCACAAGACCAAAAAGTATCACACTTGTAAAAGAAATTTAATGAAATAATAAGAATTTTAAACAATGGTTCTCATGTAAACAATCTATGTCACACATACAACAACACATGAAATTCTCTTAATAACTTTATTCACACTTCAATAAAATTGAAACATAATAAATGCAAAGGAGGTGAGCAAAAACCTGAGTGATACAATAATTAAGAATAAAAGTAGAAATGCCGTCACCGAAAATTCATACGAAAACTCAAACTCAAACTCGCGCTCTTTATCTTTCTTTTTCACGAATTATGTGTTGATTTTCTTGACAGTGAGAGAGAATTTTATATGGCTGAAAATTTGTTGTTGGTGTTTTGTTGTTTAGGGGAAGAATTAGAATACTAGTTAATTGTTCTTTTGGTTGCGGGAGATTTTTTGGTATTGTTTTGGATTTGTGTTGGTTTCCTGAAGAATGTTTTCTTCTACCGTTTCTTTCTCCTCCCTCTTTTTGTGTTGTGTGTGTTATATGTATAGTGTATGTGGGTGGGTGTCGTGTGTTTGTGTGAAGGAAGTGGGGAGAGGTTGAGTGGAAGTGGGAAGGAGGGAAGAGGTTAGGGTAGATTAGGATAAGTTTTTTTTTTCCTCTTTTTTTTTAATTAATATTTTAACTAAAATAAAAATAATAAAATCTATTTAAAACTAATAAAATACAAAATAATTTAAATAACTAGTCTTAGAAATGTGGTTAAGAAATGCTAATATCACTAGATTCTTTATTAAAAATAAAAAGAAGAAAATAGATATAATTTAGATTTTTTTAAAAATAAATAAATAAATAATAAAAAATAAAAGCTTATTTAAAATGTGATTCTATTTTTTTTTTCAAAACTATTAAACCAAATCTTGTAAAATAGGATGAACTTAAAATTTTTAATTTAGACCTAAAAAAAATAAAAATAAAAATTGAATACTAAAATGATATAAAAACATTAGGTTTGATTAAAAATTAGGTGTTTATAGAATGCCCCTCATTGCTTGAAAATATGAAGAATTTTCAAGCAAAGAAGTAAACATGACAAATTTTTTGCCCAACCATTTATTTCAAAGTAATACATAAATAAGTAGGAAAGAGGTGTGACCGAGCCCTGACTTTGGGCATCCTACATATCTCGGGTTATAAGAGAATCAAGTCACATATAGTTCAAATCAAGCCTGTCAAGTGGGCCGGGCTGACCTGGCCCTATCTGGCCTACTTAAAGGACCCAGCCTGATTGGACCCGGCTCAATTGGATCCGGCCCGATTCGCCTTCGGTACCGCTTGGTACACCTTTTGAGCAAGAAATGTGTGTAGGTTCTCACGATATGAATTATGTAGAAGCTCAGGAAAATTATGGTATAGAAGAAGAAAATGAAGTAGATGCGGTTAATTAGACGAAGATAATGAAAATATTGGTGAGACACCCGCAGTAGAAAATGCTAACGTTAGATCTGAATCGGTTAATCTCCCTCCCCATCCTTCCCGTACCCCAAGACCTCGTAAAAAAACTAGTGTTGCATGACAATTTTTTGAACGTATATCAGATACTTGTCACGCCCCAAAATCCCATCGGGCCGGACTGGCACCCGAAGCCGAGAAGGCCCGGGAGAACCCGTTCAAATACCTGTACTTTCACTTACATGTCACCAAAAAATTGGACAGCACTTCGTTGCATATAGAAAGGTCTAATTACCTGTATCAGCACAACACGCGCAAATATATATATATATATAATACTTGGCCGTCGGGGCCACCACATATACAGATATAACATCACTATATAAACTTCCATG
>NW_025863861.1:0-1260 GCF_002878395.1 Capsicum annuum
TAATTCTTAATTTGATTGGGGTTATCAATTAAATAACCCCAATTTCAGTTTATTCTTATTTTTAAATTAACAAGCCTAAGCCCAATTTCCTTTTGACTTTGCCAAATTAGCCCCAAATTTCCAGCAGCCCAACGCCCCTAGGCCCACACCAACAAACATACCCGGCCTAAACCTTCTCCTCTTCTTCATTCAATTAACAACAGCTTAACCATCGACAATTCTCAACCCAGCAACTCCTCTCAACTCTTTAACTCGACACTAGCCAAAATCCAACCAAAATCAAATCCAACACTAAGTAGCCATCAACGGCGACACGGGTTTCAACTCGATCCCAACTCAAATCGGCCCTGTTTGAACCAACCCGACCCTAAACCGATGAGGTTTTATCTCAATGTCTGTGCATGCCTAACACGAGACAAAAACATTGAATGTTCTAGAGGGTGCTACATGTTAGCTTCCAATTCGCTCCTCAATTGCTAATCGTTCAAAATTCGAATCTCTCAACAACTTGGTAGGACGATGAAATCACTGTGAGTTCAAATTCAATAGAGCCTTTAAGCCTTTGTTCTTGAGAAAGAAGACCATGGGTATATGTTTCGTTATATTGTGATAGAACCTAGTCTGCACTTATCTAAAAATGCTTGATTTTGATTATCTTCTTTGAGGAGTCCAAGATCGGATTGTTTCTTATACTGTTTGTATCTAGTCTTTTCCTTCTCTATTTGATCCTATCCCATGTTAAATGCCTTTGTTTGAAATCTGGGATAATTAGTCTTTCACTGGCTAGGAGCATTAAAATTTGGTTTGATATAGTAAGAATCATCACCACCTGCTGGAACCATGTTTTTGGTATAAAATCTCCCTTAAGAACTTGTGCAGGGAATTCTTTATCCTTCTGTGACCTTTTGTTTATTGTATTCACTATTTTGTCCATGAATATATCTTCATCTCTTAAGTAGATTATCTAGGTATGTTCAAACCATGCGCAATATAACTTATTGAATTAAGCGAGAAGTTATTTTCATTATAGTTGCCTCATTCTGTTCGGATTGTTATATGAACCCTTCTAGGCTTTGCATCGTATCGATTGACTCTCATTCTTATCATGTGCATAAGTGTGTGCATCATTATCATTCAAAACTTAGTCCTTGATGTTTCTTTATTTTGAGGTATGTTATGTCTCGAATGGGCATTAATTTATTCATCTTTTCTTTGCATGAACTCTCTTCGGAGTCTAATTGGACTCTTTTCCCTTGTATC
>NW_025863862.1:0-2180 GCF_002878395.1 Capsicum annuum
CTACTGACTGTCTATGAAGCCTCTACTAGTACTGACTGTAGATAACCGGGTCATGACTCCCGACTAACCCAACTCAATATGACTGAATAAAGAAAATACAACACTTCTCGAACTGTATAAATAACTCAAGCCCTTGAATCAAAAGGACTCATCACCTGTTGACTGGATGCCGCAAACTGACTGGATCTGAAGATGTACAACATACATTGTACCTATGTTCTGAGAAAATGTAGCCCACATACTAATATGTGGGTCATTACCATGGAAATGTACCAAGCATACGAGGGTGTAATGCATATATACAATAATATCTTAATATCATCACAGTTTATAAAATTATGCATGCTGATATAAATGACTCACTTAGCTCGAATTAAAATCATCATTATCATAAGAGAGTAAAATACATCAGGTGAAATATGTGAGTCATCATAATAAATCTCAATTTACTTCCATCTCAATTCCAAATCGTCAAAGCAGTCAAATCTCATAACAATTCTCTTTGAAATATATGTTAATTAAATCGTTCAAAAACAATGACTTTTCAAACTCCGTCTTTCAAACAAATATGTTTTCATCTGAGATAGAAGAATAAGACTTTTCATATTATATAGGAGAATACACACACATACACTGGGAGCCTCTTACAACCGAAATAAACCATGTGAGCTACATGGAGTCCAACGTCGAATCCATGTTGGGGAGAGTTGTCATATCCTTGCCATCGGAGTAAGACCTTAACCTTTGGTACACTAGTGATCACTATATCAAGCAGTCTTAGGCTCACATCCTATGGGGGCACGTAGTTCTAGGGAAGTACCAATCACATCTCTAACCTCCCACTCGGTTCTAAAGACTAATCCTGGACTTAGCTCAGATCATTTCAAAAGAAAACGCACAACAACACAATTCTGTAATTCATATCGGGAGCCGTCATGCTACCCCTTTTTCATAATAAAATCAACACATGGATTTCTTTTCTCATTTGAGTTCAAAATAACACTTTCTAGACCAAAAGATCAAGTCATTCAAATATCAAGGTCTGTAAAACACATTACTTCACCAAAGATCATAATCTCAAAGAGGTTTTAAATCCCATATATCAACCCTTGAGCAAAATACTTCAAGATTCATACTTTATGTAGAAACCATATATAATTCATACAAAATCTGAAATTTTAACTTTAAAAATGATGTTATCATCAAAGTTCATGGTATTCAACTCCAAGGCATCAAAATATCATAGTTTCTTTAACAAAATATAATATATAAGTTTCCATCTCAAATTCATAGTACAACCTATAAAATCATGTATAATTGTAAACGTAAACATCAATTTGGGCACAAGAATGAAAGAAGGCTCTTGTTGAAAACCCCACATACCTTTATGTTAACGGATTTGTTGAAAGATTGGACCTTCAAGATTGATTGAAATAATCCTTGTAGAGAACTTTGAATTCGGAGCTTAACTTCTTGATTCTTGAGAGGTAAACATAGATTTTGTTCTTGGGAAGAGAGGAAGGGTTTTGTATCATAACTTGACTGATTTAGGGCTTAGGGATTGTAATTATGTGTTTAAAAACCTCTATCAACGATTTGGAGTGATTAGGGACGGTTTAGGGGTGTGAAATGACTTCAACACCCTTGATATAAGTCAAAATGGAGTGTTTTTTGCACATGGAACTGACTTAGGCGGCGCCCAAGTAATCGCACAAGACAGGTTGGGCGACGCCTAACCAATCACCTAAGTTTGGTTGGGCGGCGCCTAACCAATCGCATACCCGTACTGTCGCTCATGAAAATAGGCAAACTCTTCGGTCGGGAATCGGATTTTTGCGAAATTGGTATTGTTGGAAAGATAATTCAATTATCTACAATTTGATAGGTCTTGGGATGAAAATTTCCATGTATATTAAGAGATATACACATTTGAAGTTGACCCTTGTAGAATCAAATGACAAACTTTGGATGAATCAATTGGTCTTAGCTCAACTTTATTCTAGGTCATTGCTATGAACATTTTTCACCTCTAAACTACTCCATAGACTAGGATAATGATCATGAAACTTTTATTCACATTCAACTCATTTGGATTAGAGCTTAGACGCGTAAGATCGGCGGTTAGAATGTTAGCACAAAAATACGAGTTATTACATTATCTCCCCCTTGGGAACATTCGT
>NW_025863863.1:0-1533 GCF_002878395.1 Capsicum annuum
GTTGTATATTATTATCATGAAATGATAATTTCTAAGTGATTTATGATAAGTGTCATGATTTATGTTTTCTATGAGAAGTTTGTCTATTGAATATATATTGATACTGAGCTTGAGAGTCAAGAACGAGTTCTATGATGTTTTCTAGAAGATTTGATACTTGATATGATTTGATAAACAAGTGTACTTGATGATGAGAAAGATTATTTTGAGATTTAGTCGAGTTAGAAATCCACAAGTTGATTATGATTTACAAGTGTGATATATATTTATATTTTGGTCTTCATGATAGACCCTTGAGTTTATTAAGGTGGATTTCCTAATGCGTTCTGAGCTTAAGTCTAGGAGTACTATTTAGTACAGAGCAGGAAGTATGGGTTCAGCCCATCCTACTTCCCCAGAACTATGTTCCACCGTAGGATTAAGATTAAGGGCCAAAGGCCAAGAAAGTTATCACTAAAGTTAAGGTTCTACTCTGATGGCAAGGATAGAACAGCTCTCCCCAACGTAGGCAAGACGTTAGACTCCATGTAAGCTCACATGGTTTATGTCGGTTATAAGAAACTCCCAAGTTCATAATAGTCCAAGTTTCATGAGTTACCGAGTCACTCTAAGTCATGAGTCAAAGAGTTTAAGTTGAGTCCAACAGTTTGTGAGATTTATGAAGCATGTGTTATTATTGATGATTTATGAAAAATATGTTTCAGGTAACTCAAGCAAAGAGAGTCATTATTATCAGCATGCATGATTTTCTTATACATTTATGATATTATTTAAATGTTCCCTGCAACCCCACATACTTAGTACATTCCTAAGTTCTGATTCCCATACTCTTCTGTGTTCTATATTTTCTTGTCATGTAGGTTTAGCTGCTCAGTCTCAGCAGCGACAGTGATCTTCAAGTACCTCCATCTAGATTCGTATAGTTGGTGAGTCCCATGGTTCGAGGACCTATGTCCCCGATTTTTATCTTGATAGTAAATAGCTGTTTATTTCCAGTTCAATACGATTCAGTTGGGGATCTGTCCCAATGGCTCCTCAGTCTTATGCAGTAGAGGCTTTGTCAGACTAGAGTACTAGTATGTACAGAACCTCAGTATTTTGATTGAACAGGATAGAATTTCTTTGTATTCCAGAATGTTCATGACATGATTATTCTTCTTTATTACAGCTTGATTATTGTCATAGTGAGTTATAGAGGAGATGACAGGCTCAGAGGGTTAGCTTGAGGTCGCGTATGGCCTTAAGTACCGTGTGACGTCTTGGGATGGAATCTTGGGGCGTTACACACACAGTAAAATCTTTCATGTATAAGAAAATTAAAGAAATAAATTAACGGTACCCTCAAATTTAATAACAACTCACCATTTCCTATTTTTTAGGAACGAAAAATAAAGGAAATAAATTAAATAAATTCCTAAAAAAATAAATTTGTTTGAAAGATAATATTTGTTACCTAAGAAATAGAAAGTAGTGATCTGTTAATATAACATCCATATTTAAAATTTTCAAATATGAGAAAATGACTATTAATGT
>NW_025863864.1:0-1196 GCF_002878395.1 Capsicum annuum
ATATCAAATTTATGTAAACTAATATACAGATATACAAACAACAGATAGACAAATAATAAAAACAATCTTTGCAACCTTTAAAACAAATATACAAATACAATTATACGCTTATGTTAACAGGTATACAGAAATTCAAAGATACTATTACTAGATATACATAAAAAAAATATTAATAGACTGTCAAAATGTATACTATGAAATATGCAGTAGAGTAATGAATGAATATATCACACAAATTGCAATTACAAATGGGATTTAGAAAAAAAAAAAAAAACTAACACAAACAAGGATTATAACCTTTTAACAGCTTCTATGAAAAAAAATTCAAAATTACGAAAATAAAAATTGAATACGAAAATTGAAACACAAAATTACAATTGAAGTTATTGTATACAAAAATAATAGTAATTACAAAATTGACAATTTGAAAGTGTTTGAAGTTTATATTGTGCATTCAATTTTGAAAATCTAATTCAAACCAATAATAAAATCGATTTTTATTATGTTGACACTGAATCAATTTTTATTGCGTATTAGATTCAAAAAAGGATTTCAGTAAATAAATTCATGTAGAATTTTTTTTTGCATAAATCGTATATACTAGAATTTTGTATGCACGAATTACCAACTTTCTCCTGTAGATCACAATTTTTTTTTTAAATAATTATCAACTTTTGAGGGAGTAATTAACGCATAAATTCATATTTATTGATATGTTATATGAAAGAAATAAATGGAAAGTTGGAGAAGATTAAGGACATTTATTACATTAAAATTTCCTTTTTTTATCTCTTTTTGTTGTTATAGATTTTTTCTTCTTCTTTTTTTTTGTATATATATACATAAAAATGTCATTTATTTTGTCTATGAATTATAGATATTAAAATTTAGACTAGGAAGTTAGTTATAGATACTCTAATGAGACTATATGTGAATTTTTGCCATCTTAAAATGTCCATTATATTCTATCTATACTACTAGCACTAGCTTAAAATAAGAAATGACATAAATGCTCCTTAATTATATGTACATTATACTATGATCAAAAGAACCTAAAATATAAGATAGATTCAACATTATTTTAATAAAAGTAAGTTTTTACCTTTATTACCTTTTAAAGTATTTGCTCGAAATAACAGGATCTCGTGTTGATAACGTGTTAAATAAAAATTAGTATTACTACTATTAATAAGTCT
>NW_025863865.1:0-1405 GCF_002878395.1 Capsicum annuum
ATCTATTATTGTGTTGTATTGTTTATCGTCTGAATGTAGAATGTGTTCTCCCTGGTTGAAATTACACCTTATGGTGGAGTTATTTTTTAATATTCTATATTTCTTTTCTGGTTGAAATCTAAGATCTAGGTAATCGAGATGTTTTAAAGAAGCAATCTTGCTATCCTAAATGGTTTAAGTTAAGGTATTTTTTGCTTAGCTTAGTTTGATATCTCAATCTACTATTTGTATATGTTATATCCAAATCTACTTCCTGTATATTTTCTATCAGTCTTGATTGTTCGTTAATTAATGCTTTTTTATAATAGTTAGATGTTATGGTAATTATTTCGTCTGTTTCTTTAAAATTTAAAATATCGTTTTCTAGATTTCTTATTTCCTTATTTAATAATTCTAATCTTTCGACAAACTGTTTCCGAATTTTTATAAGTTGATGTTATATATAAATTCTCTATAATATTGACTTTGTATTTCTCGTATACACTCAATATATCTAATTGGCATTTATTATCCTAATTGATAAGCTTTTCTCCTAATGTGTTCTTTAAGCCACTTTATTGCTGAAGTACTATTTTCTAAGTCTCTCTTACAACCTTGTATTTCCCAATTTACAGCGCTCAATAAGTCGTTATAATAAACTGTATGTACTCTTTTAACTTTTAGTAGCCTTTTTTGACCTTCTTCTAGATTACGTTTTTTAGTTAATATGTTATTTCTTTTTCTAATTTCTCTATATAAATAAAAATAACTACACCTTATATCTTGGAATGATCAATGTCTTTTCATATAAAGTTTATAAACTTTTGCGAGTTAGTAGGCAATGTTCCCAAAACCTTCTCGCTCTGATACCAAAATAAAAGGATATTTCAATAGTTTGATATTTCGATAAAATAGTTCAATGATAAAATAGTTCAATAAAACAGAAAACAGTGAAATTAAATAGTGAAATTTCAATTATGGATTTTTTGTATATCAGTTTGTAAAAAACCTACTCAGTACTCCCTCTATCCTATTATTTCTTCATGTTATCATTCTTATAGTTTATATTTTCCCCAGAGTTTTTTTTTTATTTTTTTTTATTTTTTTTTTCCCTGTTCATCTCTTCCTCTTAATCTATGTTCTTAACATCGTTCTTCTTTAACCACACCCCGGAAAATTTTTATCTGGCAGCTAACAATCGTCCTTTGACTATTGTGCAGACCTTTTGGACTAACAAAGCCAGAATTCCTAGGAATTTACAGGTTAATCCCTCGTTGATATTAAGAAATTAAAAGGCTAACCATATACTAAGGGTAAGAATTTTATAGACAATTTAATTTACATGGTTATGCAAAAACCATTTAAAACATACATATTTACATGGTTATGCAAAAACTATTTAAAACATACATATAAGAACATGAAT
>NW_025863866.1:0-1354 GCF_002878395.1 Capsicum annuum
GAAACTCCGAATTAAACTTAGTTATGGAGGTCAAAAATTAGGTGTCAACAACTGCCCCCTCCCTTTGGGTAGGGTGGATGCAAGTAACTCTGGGCAAAGAGAGGTTGATGTTCCTAATTTTTGTCTGACCACAAATTCATATCTAAGAGAGGTTGGTTTTCCGCACGAGTTTCATGGAGTTATAGCCGAACCTCGGTATCATGTTTCCTACATATCTCAGGTTACATGAGAATTCAGGTCATTTGTAGTTCATAAAGCTTGATTGCAAGCACAATTTTCAAGAAAACTCACCAACTATCACGGTTTTAGAGTTTTTGATAAACCGAGATGCTGGAGAATAAAGGGATTTGGGGGGGGGAGGGTTGGAATGCAGTCGAGTTTTCTACGTAGAGCCCAGCCTACATATCCCCAGGACTCAGGGAATCAGACTGTTTGTAGTTCGACTCAATCGGTAGAAAAGATAGTCTTTTATTTCAGACGATCTTTGGCTCAAGATGAGTGACAAGTTGATCGAGTTGCAGAAAAGAGGCTTGTAACCTCTTAACCATGAACGTGGAGCTCTTCACATCCATAGGTAAGAATTTACCTGGGCATAATTTCCAAAACTCTAAGTGTGTTTCCACCCAAATTGAAAGGAAGAGAAAGTTCCCCTCGATATGAGTTAAGAAAACATCCCAGAGGTAAAGCTGAGACCATAATATCCATAGATACCCACATGCCTTCTAATAGAGGTGTGGTTGGATGGTGGTGGTGATCTTCATTTAACTCGCGTCTAGAGAGTTTGACATTCCTCTCCAAACTATGTCCCATTTTGCTGCTGAGAAAGAGTTCCCCGTTGTGCTGCGTCCTTTTTGGAGTCGTCCGCACTTGTGGTTTTGATTTGAGATTTTCATCCTTTCGGATACTCTCGACAATTTCTCACACAAAAATCATTAATGATAAGCTCAATTCACGAAAGAAGTATATAGTATTTTACCATATCTCTGCGTGAGTTGTTGTCTAAAAAGCGAAGTCATCCTTTCTTGTACCTTCAGAGTGGGGTGGCCCTTTTGGACACCAGCGATACTTTTGCAGAACGGTCCCTACAATTATGTAATCTTATGCTGGTGTGGAAACCCTTTTGGTTACCTATATCACTTGTTGTATGTGGAATGATGAACTCTCCGGTTATAGCCGATGATTGATTTATAAATTTTTCTTAAATTGTCAATCTTTGGATAATCTTGTGCATTATTTGATTGTTGGATACGAGGCGACTTACAGATATCCTTTGAATTTCTAGCTTTTAGGTAATCCTGCACATCATTTGACTCTGGATAAGAGATGACTTACAGATATCCCTCCAATCGCTAGC
>NW_025863867.1:0-1110 GCF_002878395.1 Capsicum annuum
AACATTTTTCATATATTTTCTGATCATCTAAATTTTAAATTTAAATATTGAATTATATATCTTAAAATGTTGGTCAAAGTTCATACAGGTTGACCTCAAAAAGCAAAATAGTGACAAATAAAAGTGAACAGAGGGAGTATATATTTATAATATAAGTAAAATTTTAAATTAATTTAGTATATAATATATCTCCATTTTTGTTATGTGTTATTATATTACATGCATTGGAATATGTTTATAAAATTATTTTTATTTGTTATTTTCACTAGTATAAATAGATATTACAATTTTAATTATTATTAATAAATAAATTTCCATATCATGGTCATTTATTTCATTTAGAACGTCACTGACTTATATATTTAATATATGTTTCTCACTTTTTTTGTCTAGAAAATAATTTTCTTTATATTTACAAAAAATTACTATATATATTAAAAATAAAAAATATAATAATTTTAAAGAGGTAAAGAAAAATAAAGATTACCAACATGGACTGTAGTGCAGCGGATGGGGCTGCTCCACTCTTAACCAGAGGTCGAGGGTTCGACCCTGGGTATGGAGAAAACTCCGATGGGAGCGCTACTCCCCCCCCCCCCCCCCCCCCCCGAATAGGGCCATACCCGATGCAAATCTGAATTAGTCGGACTCCAATGCTGGTACCAGACACCGGATGGGAAACCAAAAAGAAAAAGAAAAAATAAAGATTGATAGTGTAAGGATAAAATAGGTATTTAAAAAAGATAAGTAGGAAAAAGGGGGGAGAATACTTATTGTTTAAAGTTGAGAGGGAGTATGATTTTTAAAGTACAATTAAGGGGGAAATGATTTTCAACCTTAAAATAAAAATAGTATCTCGTAGATTTGTTTGCAATGATCTACTTTCAATAGCTATGCATAAATTGAACTGTTGCCAAATAAAAAATTAAATAATACCAAAGTTAATACGCATATTATTTTCTCTAACACCTAATAGCAAACGAACATGTATGTGTTTTAATATTCATTTCAACATCATGGTAATATATATATCAACTTAAACAATTAACTTAAATAGTATTCCTTTTATATTGTATTTGAAAATTCTACAAACGAATAGATGTACGTGCA
>NW_025863868.1:0-2546 GCF_002878395.1 Capsicum annuum
GCATTAAGAGGCTTGTAATTTATTACAAGTCGAGGAGTTCCTCGTTCCTTTTCGGCACTATTATTTACATAAAATGCCGAGCAACTCCAGGGGGAGTTAGAGGGTCTGATAATACCTTTTTCGAGGAGATGGTTGATTTCTGCTTTACAGATTTCCATCATCTCGTGATTCATTTGGATGGGTCTGGCTTTGGTGGGGATGTTTCGTTCATCGAAGCCAGTGATATAGGGAAGCTCGACGAGATGCTTCTTGCGTTCCCAAAAAGCGTTCGGCAATTCGGAGCAAATCTCGTTTTCGAATTTCGCTTGGAGGGAAGAGATCTTACTCATCATCTCCGGGGTTTTTAAGGTGTGCTCAATGCGTTTGAGCTGAACATCACTCTGCAAAAAGTGAAGATGGGAAGAAAGACGATTAATTTTGAAAATAGTTTCGTCTTTGATACGCTGTTGCTCGTTGGAAGAGAGCGGGCGAAGCAGAGGAAAGAACAATTCAGTATCCAATAGAGTGGTACGAATACCATCGTAGTTACTTTGATAGGGTCGAATCTGGTTGATGAAAGGGATGCCGAGAATGATATCTTCCGTGATATCTTCTGTGATAACAAAGTCATTAATAAGGCAAATGCCATTATTGCAGACATGAGCTTTACGAAGCTGATAATTAATCCGCATTTTCTCGCCAGTGGCTGAATAAAGGCGAGAGGTACTCTTCTGGAGATACCGAGTGGGTACGAGGCCTTTGACAATACAGTTACTGTCAGCGCCGGTGTCAAAGAGAGCGACTTTGTTTAGTACGAAGTCATTGTTAATAACAATAGTGACGACTATGTGCTCGCTATAAGATTTTATAGCTGCTACAGCCTTGGAGGTGGAAGGACTGGCAGAACTTTCTTCTCCGGGGAAAGTAATAGGTTCCTGCAAATGATCCATTGGAAGGTTTACAGGCTGTGGTGGATCTGATGGAGGAAGAACCTTTGGTGAGGCAGATTGTAAGACTTGCTCTGTTAAAACATGTAGTTCTACCTGATCAAGTCGTAGTTTAAGGTTTTTAATTTCTCCTTTCAAATTGGAGATTTCTCCCTTTAGATCTGCTACGGAGGGTTCTGAAGGAGTGTTGAATTTAGCCATGACGCGTGTCATAGAAAAAGGCTGAATAATCGGTTTGGGTTGAGATGTGCTTTCTTCACGAGAAAGCATAAGTCGTTTGAGCTCTTGAAGATACTTATTTCTAAGTTCTTCATCATGAATATGTTCGATAATGTCAAACAGTACTTCTTTAGGTTTGTCTGAGATGACATTGATGATTTTTCTGGAGCAGGTACAGAAAGTACCATGGCAATCGCAATCTTGTCCAGATTGGGAGCTATCAGACTCATAGGCGGCGTTGATGTAATCTTCGTCGCTATATTCACTCTCAGAAGAGGAATAAGAGTCCGAGGCTTCAGAGAGCTCTTCCATAATGGAGAAGAGTTGTGCTTTGGTTTCTTCTGGTAAATCAAGGGAATTTATCTTTTTCTTTTTACCAGAGGTACAATCTTTGGCTCGATGACCGGTTTTGCCACAAGTCCAACAAGTATCTTTGGATTTTGTAGCTGTCTTTCGTCGAGTTTTTCGGCGGGGTTTATAAGACTCTTTATAAGAATTTGACTCCCTATAGGAAGTCCTTCTCTTGGGATACGATTTCTTGTGACGCTTAGAAGACATCTTTTTATGTCTCTTGCCGTCATGAAGGTCAGTAAATCCGTAGTCGTGACAGAAGGTTGTCAGACCATATTTACTGTTTTGCTTAAGTTGCTGCTTAAGCTTGAGGTCGGTGCAAAGTTCTATACCAGTGGTGGTGATGAAGCTGACTAAGTCTCCATAGGTAAGGACGTTGTAAGGAATTTGGCCCTCAAATCTATCCTTTAGTTTGGTTCGGACCTTATCGGCAAATAGAGGAGGAAGACCGCTGATAAATCGTTCTTTCCAGAAGTCATTATTGCAGTCAGGTCTGACCATAACCTTGACAAGGAAGGTGTCTTTATACCACCGAAAGTCTGCTAGGTTTTTGCATCTGAGGTTATTGAGGATTTCTAAGCTCCTATCCTGGAAGAGTTTTGGTTCTCCTACAAAGTGTCTAGCTATATGGTAAACAAGGGTTGCACAAGCGTCTTCTTGTGCTTCTTGAACCACGGTTTCACGACCATCGACAGTACGAGTCACCTGTTCAAGAACGGTGGCGTTGTAGATGAGGTTCTTTTCTGCCTCAGAGACGTAATTATCCCACCAGTGTTTAATCATACCGGTGAAACCCGAGACAATCATGGTGGCGGCTCCTTTGTCAGAGGAACCTTTTATTTTGTAGGCAGTGATAGCCACAGCGATTTCATGGAGCTTATTGTAGATCTGGTGTTCGGCCAATCCATCAATATTCCATTCAGTTATTCCTCGCCCATCATGACTAGATGTAGATAGGAAAGGATTTTCTTCGAACTGGACATCCGGGGGAGAGGGTTTTCGGTAATAATTTTTTCTAGTGGAAAATCGTTCACTAGATAATTTGGAGAG
>NW_025863869.1:0-1759 GCF_002878395.1 Capsicum annuum
TTTGAAAGGGTTTTCATTATTAAGTAACAAAATGGAGATTTGTTTCGAAAAGGACTTTTTATATTCAAAACTCAGAGTCGCCACTTGGCATAATTTTGTGTGCCAAATCACCTGTGGAAATCCTTTTCAAAACGGTTTTGACTCTTTAAGACTGGTTTGCGAACAGAGATTGCTGCTAAGGAATTTTGTTGACCGAGGGAAAGGTGTTAGGCACCCCTCGATCCCGTGGTTCGACCACGGTCGCTCGGTGAAATGTATCAGCTAATTGGACACTATAAAATGTACAAACCACATAAACACACAAAACAAACAAAACAAAAAAAATCTAACAAAATTCAAAACCAAAATAATGTCCAGTCAAAATTATACAGTCCAAAAGATACAAAAATGCAAAAATGTAAATCCTATTCTAAACTAATTTTAGACCGATGCTCTACCCGACGCCTCGGGCCTCTGTCACGAACGTCCTCCGGGTACAAAAATATTTTGGTGCATTCCCCGGCGAATAAACACAAATACCTCGGGGCATTCCCCGGCCAAATGATACATTTGATCCAAAAAACAATAAAACCAAGCCATTCAACACATGTTTCAAGCATTCAATATTTCACAATTCCTAATAATTCGCCTACCCCTTATCGTTTGCCTACCTGTTTCGACTTAAAGCATGATACTACCACATTAAACATCAACAATGAATAAAAATACGACAATATTCACTTTTTATGAATTTTTGCAATTCCCGCCCCAAAACAATCCATTATTATTCTCAAACGAGGTACCGTTTCATCACATAATCCAAGTAAATGAACGACGCATAAACACAAGCAACTATCCATTACTAACGGAGAAATCAACATCAAACATTCAATTCAATGCATCAAATATGACAAAACAACGAAATAAAAGAGAATGAATAGAATTGTACCTCGATTTTTATTTCAATCCGTCAAAATTTTGATTGGACCTTCGACGGGAATACCTCGAACGACAAAGACTCGACTCCGAACTCACGAATTGAATAAAACCCAACACTAAACTAATCTCCAAGCAACCCGAACGAGCGTTTTGATATCGTGGCCATTTTTCGTCTTTCTCCTCTCTCTCGCGTTCACAAATCACTTCTCCCTCAATTCACTGTTTTTCCTTCGATATCTATCTTTATCTCCCTATCACTCAGTTTCCTCTCTCAATCGCTCCATTTTATTTTATTTTTTGCTTTTCTTCTAATTTTTCAATCTAGGTGTGTACCATGTTCGATGGTGAGTGTGCGTGGCCTGAGGTGTGTTTGCTCTACTGTTCTTGTTCTTCTTCAATGTCCGTTGGTGGTGGTCTGTGAATTCAGAGATTTTGTGCTCGGTGTGTGTAGAATCATTAATGGGTTCCTTTCTGTTATTTTATTTTTTACCTCCCCCTGTTATTTGGATGATGATGATATATGGTGAGTATATGCTAGTGTGATATTTGAGTAAACACGTGCCAAGATTCTATTGATAAATTCAATAACTAGAATTGTTTGGCCATAAGAGAAAAGATAAATTTTTGACAGAATTAACCTATCTTATAGTACATTTTAAAAACTAGAAAGTGATCACTTCTATTTGGACTCCGTTGGTGGCAACTTGTAACGACACATGGGACAATTTGGGTTTTTTAGAAGCCAAGTCTCGATGCAGCCATAATGGAAACTGTGGCTGCAAGGCAACCTGTATGGTTCTGATCCAGGTGAGTAACTCTCCTTGCATATCACACACTCGTC
>NW_025863870.1:0-5223 GCF_002878395.1 Capsicum annuum
AATCATTTATGATATTATTTATAATGTTGCATTGCACCCTCACATACTCAGTACATTCCTTAAAGTACTGACCCCCATATATTTCTATATGTTGCAGTGTCTTATAATATAGGTGCAAGTTGTAGTGCAGATACCGCATTCAGTCAGTCCTCCGCTCCCATTCAGCTGGTGAAGAGTCCTTTTGATTTGAGGGCTTGAGTTGGTTATACAGTTCGAGAAGTGTTGTATTTTTCTTACTTTAGTTGTATTAATATTAGGTAGTTGGAAGTCATGACCCATCTATCTGAAGTCAGTACCAGTAGAGGCTTCATAGACAGTCAGTAGAAGTTGATGTATTCAGTTTTAGTTTCGTTTGGTAAAAGTAGAGTTGTAATCTTGTAAAGTTCATGTTTATATTGATCAAATTTAGAGAAGTTCTATATTTTTGCCGATTTTATATAGATTTAAGCATTTTATCAAGTTGTTTACGAATTAAGCCAGTAGGAGGGTTATCTTGGGTCACTTGTGCCCCTAAGCACCGTGTGACATCTCGGGACCTAAATTTTGGGGCATTACAAACTTGGTATCAGAGCACAGAGTTCAAGTGTCCTAGGGTGTCTATGAAGTCGTGTCTAGTAGAGTCTTGTGGAATGGTACGGAGACATCTGTACTTTTCTTTGAGAGGCTACAAGACATTTAGAAAAGGTCTCCATTCCTTCAAGTCTTAGACCGTGCTATAGAAAGGTTCGTTGAGAAACTTATACAGATTCTCATCTTACCCTATTCCGGGCATCCCCGCCTTATTTTCAAGGTATTAGAGACAGTCAAACTCAATTCTTTGTAGATAGTACTTTCTTAAACAGCCCCCACAGATAGTTATAAAGTTGTAAAAGAGCTAGAAAGTACCCTATTAGTGCCTTATCATGCTTTGCTTATAAATTGTGCAATAAGCCCAAGTCAGTTGCTCTTTTAGATTTCCTTCTCAGAATCTATATTGATAATCTATACTTCCTTATTATGTATGGTTCCTGAGGTAATATGATCAACGAGTTCTAATTTTCTCCCTCTGATAATGCTTTCAGATTTAAAAGAGAGAAATTTCAGAAGTCTCACAAAGCGGGCTGAGAAGAGCTTACCAACGTGTTATAAGTTTTCTAAGTTCAATGTTATGACCTCTCCCTTATGATTCTTTTAGTTAAGACAAGTAAGATGTGTATTCTTAGATTATTAAATATTGTATAGTAAGTTTCTATCTCTTGTAACCTTGTTATCTTCATGATGTTGGAATTGAAAGTCTAGTGAAGCCGTGTAGGGCTCTTTAGATTCACTAGCATAATTGCTTTGTTATCCATCTCAAATTCTTTTTCAAAATGCAAATCAAAGACTAGTGAAGCCGGGTGAGGCCTATTTTAATTCACTAGCGACTCCTTGTGTATTTTGTTTCCTTGTGCTGGTTAAAACTGGTTTAGAGGTGTTGTGGCAAGAAAGGGTGGAAAGTATGATTTATTGAAAGTATGTATAGCTGAGCCTTTTGTATGTGATCGAGTAAGTGATGAAGTGGTATTGTTCTTGTGTGTCAGCTCATGGAAGAAAGAGAAGGAGTTATTAGTGGAGGTAAATAATGGTTTGCTTAAGGTATGAAAAGAGTTGTTGACTGTGTGTTGCACAAGATAAGTATAAGTTATGGATGATAATACTTAGTGGATGAGTGTTATTAACTTAGATGCTCTTGAGATTGCAAGGGAAAGTTAAGTTGAGGCTTAGAGAGTTATGAACTAAATTAAGTTGTGTATGAAAAATAGATAGTAATGATGGGTAGAAGAAGGGCGTGTTGATAGATTATAAATGAGAGAGGCCATATGATTATGACCAATTATTGTTATTAGGGGGTTTAAGTGGACTAGTGTTTATTGATGTTTTATTTTAAGTTTCCAAGTGAGAATGGTGTGTGTGAGGTAGAGTTATAAGTTATGTTAAGCGCTAGGCATTAAGCTTGGATGAATGGTGGCTGTGAAGGTGGATGTGATAATTTCTTGGTTAATGGTGCTAGTTACAGGGAAGTGATCTAATGGGCTTGGACAGTGTAGGCGAGAGCTTGAGTTAGATCAACTTGTAATTAAGTTTGATTTACTTGTAATTAAGATTGATTTTGTGTTCTTGGTGAGAAATCTTTCCCAAGGTTCTGTGGGGCTGCTTTATTTTTTTCTTAGGGTCATTGTATGTGGCGTAATTAGTAAGTGTCGTGGAGTTTCTAGGTGGAGAAAGACTAGTTAGGCAATGAACGATGTTCCTAATAATTGAGTCAAGAAGTGTGATAGCTTTAGTCTAAGGGGGAGATAGTAGAACAAGTAACCAGGTTAGGTTGTCAGGTTCTAGTTGGTATGCCAAAAAGTTGTGGAACAGCTGTGATAAGGGATATTGCTCGACCCATTCTTATTTCAGTATTTTCAGTCATTCCTATATTTATTCATGATTTGCATTTTGATTCCATGATCATGATTCATGTCCAGGCATGCCATAAAGAATCCTGTCCTTACTTAGTTATCAAAATGCGGAGTCTCAAACCTTTCACTGGTTGGAATCACATTTCATAGTTACGAATTCCCAATTTAGGTCATGCAACGCATGACTTATGTACTCAAGCTTTGTGATATGTTCAAGTGCTATTTTTAATGATCGAAATTTAGATTGATATCGTGCATGTCCCCTGGCCGTATTTCTTTGATGGGTTTATGATGTTAAATCCTCTATTCCTAGAGCCTCAGTTGAGTGTCAAGTTATTCATAGCATCTATTCATGTGTCAGATCCTCATGCTCTAATCTTTTAGTTATCTTTCCTTACCCAAGATAGTGGTGGTGAATAGTTGTTTAGTCGGAAGAGAGGAAATATTTCCTTATCAATGATAGAGGGTGGCATGCTTACTTTAGCTTGACGGTAAGGTGAAGTAAGATTGAGGCTAAGTCTTTGATACATGTTATGGTTAGTTAAATTTTAATGTGTTATGATTGGGAAGATTGTGGTGTATTCATTGTGTGTAATTCGATGAGTTGGAAGGAATATTAGAGTAAAGTGTTTGTGTAGGACTTGATTAGCTAGGAGTATGTCAGGTGTGCTTGAGGTGAGTGCATGGAAATCTTTCTTGATAAGAGGTGTGTAGGGTATGAAGATAGGCTTAAATGTCATGTTTATGTGTATGCGGATGGGTGCCTTGTGCATTAGTAAATGGCTAGTGCTAGGTGGATTGGACCTGTCGAAGTGGTAATGAGAATTACTCTTGAAGTGAGAGGTTGTAAGAATGTCGATGTTTGGGAGCTCATGATTCAGAATGGGGTTATGTGGCGAATCTTGTGGTTCTAGGTTACTCATGAAAACGATGAGGGGGTTTGGTTTAAGAGGATATGAGTAAATGGAAGTATCGGTGTCATGTATGGATTATAAGTTGAATCGATCAAATATAGTATCAGAAGGGTATAGTATAGTCGAGAGAGTGTTTAAGAAGTGTGGTTGAGTTTAGAGTAAGGAGTTTCCTTGCTTGAAGCTTAGTACTTTTATCCTGACTTATGATTCATTGGTTTAGGTTTCAAATTATGGGATTATGGTAATTTTATGATATCTGATTCAGATGTCTTGTTTAGATCTTGCCTAAAGTTCTTTGCTCCTTTAGACCATTAGAATTCCTTGGGAGGGTGTTGAAGAAATCCTCTACTTAAGTATGAGTATCTAGTATGATTCAGTTTGCATAGCTAGCAACCCAGTTTTTAAAATTTGGCAGATAGGTTTCAATAGCCTTCCATTTTTTTTCGAACTAGTTTGGTCTTACCACTCAAAGTTTCATAAGTACGGGCAATCTGGTAAGTAGTTGCTCATACCCAAAAATCTACGAATTCAGTTCAGTATGTGTATCAGGCATCAGTTTCAGATTCGGATATATAATTTGATTTGGTCTGTAAGCATTCATTTAACAAACTTTGTTTTCCAAGTATTCTAGTCTAGACAATGTAATACCCATTCTGTAGTCTTATCCTTGTTTCTCATGACCTATGCCTGCATAAATTATCTCTTCGTTGTCTATGAGTATTATTACACCCTTGTAACATCAAGTGAATTCTAAACTCTCAGTATGAGCCCGCTCTTTAATATAGGAAGAAGGCAAATCAGCTCAGATCCAGTCGAGAATTACAGTTGTCCTCTATCTATTTTTTCCATTCTCGGATCCAGCTGTATAGCTATTCTTATCATGAGTTTATACATTCAACGAAGTACTTAAAATTTTAGAAAGATATAGATTCAGATTAGCAAGTTGTTTCAGCTGTGTGTCTTCAGTTTTCTCTATATTCTTGGCCAAAAAGCAACATTCGAGGACGAATATTTCCAAGGGGGAGATACTGTAATACCCCGATTGTTTCTTAAGCCTAAATCAATCTTTTGAGTGACTATGGATGACTTCTAAATTGATTTTTGTTTATCTCATGTTGTATTTCCCTAAATTCTACTTTCTATCATGTGGAGAATTGGATAAGCTTTACATCGACATAAGATTCACCCGAATCGGACACCCGGTGAGGAAGTTAGAGCCATTTTGTAATTCCCTGAGACTCTAACCAATATTGCAACCATGAATCAATCTCTTGAGAAATAAATTATAGTACTTTTGTTGTTTTCTAATCAAGGATGGTGTGTATTAAGGCCTTAAAGATGTCCTAACGATTGGGCGAATCAAAACATTCCTTACCGATTGAATTCTTGGGAAGGATATTAGTATAGTCAACTTCAAATGAGCATATCTCTCATTATACTTGGAATTTTTGATCTCATGACCTATCAACAGATATATAATTTAATTAGCTTTCCAAAAATACCAATTTCGCCAAAAAATCCGATATCGGAGCAAAGAGTTATGCCCATTTTACTCCAACATGGTCAAGCTGGAAAATGGTGACGACGGTTCTGACGGGCTGTCACGTTTTTTACACCATTTTTGACAACATCGTCACTTTCTAACGACATCGTCAGCCTTAGGCAGAAAATCAAAAAATTCGGCCCTTTTGTGACGACATTTTGTGACGGCCTATCACGGGTCTGACGGCCAATGAAGGATGTCGTCAGCCATTTTTTTAGCAAATAAGGGGCATTTTTAAATGGGTATTTTGGTCTTTTCCACTCATTTTTAGCCTCTATATATATACTAGTAGTGGAGAAAACCTTCATTATCTCTCATTCTCTTCCAAGGAAAAGATCAAGAA
>NW_025863871.1:0-3004 GCF_002878395.1 Capsicum annuum
AGCTTTCAAAAATAGTTTAAGTTTCGGAAAAATAGGAGTGTTCTTAGCCCAACTTTAAAAATTACAATTATAGATTTTTTTTTTTTCGTTTCTTCTTTTTTTCTCTCTTCTATCTCCCGTCTCTACTTCTCTCTCTTCTTCTTTTTCATTTTTTTCTTTTTTTCTTTCTCATTTTTTTTGTTGTATTTTATACTTTATATTTTTATACTTTCAAAAATGATTACGTCGAGTTCAAATCATTGATGATGATGGATACATCATAATCGCTCATTGTTGTATTCACCATCATTTTTTTTCATTTTTTTACTTTTTGAATTTTTTTCTATTTTTATTTTTATTTTTTTCGTTCATTCATTTCATTTTTTTCTCTCTATCCATAACTTTTATTTCTCTTTTTTTTTTCTTTTTTCTTTTTTTTTCCATATCTTTTGTATTTTTTTTCTCTGCTTTCTCCTTTTTTGGTTCTTTTCTTATTTTTGTTTTTCTATTTTTATTTTTTCTTATTTCTTTTTTTTTTATCTGCCCAAGTCATGGTGATAATGAAAATGCCACAATTGCTCATTATATTTGTATTCACTTTATTATTTATATTTTTGTATTCATTGATTAAATTGTATTTGTATTGTATAGTTTACGCTTGCATTTTTATTTGTATTTGTATTTGTATTTTGTAATTCACACTTGTATTTGTATTTTATAGTTCACGACATCATTTATATTTTTATATTCATTGATACAATTGTATTTGTATTTATATTTTATAGTTTGTATTTGTATTTTATAGCTCACACTTGTATTTATATTTGATAGTTCTCACCATCAGTTATATTTTATAAAATTTGCACGTGTATTTTAAGGAACTATTTCGTATTTGTATTTTATAGTTGACTACATATTATATTTGTATTTTGTGGCTTCATTTTGTTTGTATTTGTATTCTATTTTCGTCGATGAACTTATATTTTAAAAAAAATTATTTTCTATTTGAAAATTGACCATATATTGTATTTGTATGTCTAATTTCAGTTGTTTCATTTGTTTGTATTTGTATTCTATTTTCATCGATGCACTTGTACTTTTAAAATAACTATGTTGTATTTGTATTTATAAATTAACCACATATTATATTTGTATTTGTAATTTCACTTTCTTCATTTGTTTCTATTTGAATTTTTAGTTGACAACATCATTTGTATTTTTAAATAATTAAAAAAATATAATTTTTCTTTCGACAAACACTTGTATTTCTATTCATTGATATAAATTATATTTTATCAATGCAAATTATTGAACAATACAAATATAAATGATAAATTCTAAACATACAAATATTAAATTACATAAATACAAATGTCACATTTGTATTAAATAATACATGTTTATACAACGTGAACCATACGCATACAAATGATACTTATTTATATAAACATATAAATGAAAAACTTGACGTACAAATACTTATGATACATTTGCATAGAATGACACATTTCATATTTATATATTTTAGACTCAAGTAAATACAATCCATATATTCATTAGTATATAAATACAAATGATAAATTGTATTCACGGTTGAACTATTCAAATACAAATAGTAAATTTATTTAAAATATATAATATAATAAGAATAAAGATAATATATAAAAAATATAAAATACTACAACACCAACAAAAAATGAGAGAAATGAAAAAATACAAAAAAAATGAAAAAAAGAAATAAACAGAAAAAAATAACATAAAAGGAAAAACGAAACAAGAACGAAAACAGAAAAAAGAAAATAAAAAATTCCGTAAAAAAAGAAATAAAAACAAAAAAATAAAACAGATGATTTTGTTTTTCTTTTTTTTTTTTTCATTTTTATTTTTTTGTTTCTTTCTTTTCATTTTTTTCTCTCTTCTATCTCTAGCTTCTATTTCTTTTTTTTTTGTTTTTCTTTTTGTACTTATTTTCTTTCTCATTTTTTGTTATAGTTTATATTTTTATTTTTTCAAAAAATATGGCTACTCGAGCACAATTCATGAATGATAACGTAAATATCACAGTTGCTTATCGCATTTTATTTACACCATCATTTATATTTTTGTATTCGTTGATACAATTATATCTATATTTGTATTTTAAAGTTTAAATTTGTATTTATATTTATATTTATATTTTATAATTCGCATTTATATTTGTATTTTATAGTTTGTACTTGTATTTTGTATTTGTATTTGTAAGTGATCGCATATTGTATTTGTATTTGTAATTTTATTTGTTTCATTTGTTTGTATTTGAATTTGTAGTTGACAACATCTTTTGTATTTTTAAACAGTTGAAAAAGAATTGTTATTTTTCTTTCTATGAACACTTGTATTTATATTCATTGATATAATTTGTATTTTATTGATGCAAATTGAACAGTAAAAATAAAAATGATAAATTATACAAATACAAATATTACATTTGTATCAAATGATACATGTTTATATAATTTGAACCATATGCATACAAAATGATACTTATTTATATACAATACAAATAAAAAATTTAAAATACAAATACCAACGGTATATTTGCACTAAATGACACATTGTAAATTTATATATTTTAGTCTCAAGAAAATACGATTAATCAATATACTTAAATTTTTTACAAATAATAAATTATACATATTCACGAATAAACAATTCAACTACGAATAATAAATTTATTTAAAATATATAGAATGATACAAATAAATAATAATAATATATATATATATATAAATATATAAAAAAAAAAAAATAAAAAAAAAAAAAAAAAAAAAGAAGGAGAAAAAATGACCCATAAAATGAAAAAGAAAAAAAAAGAATATAAAAATAGATTGCAAAGAAAAAATAAATTAAAAAAATATGAAAAAAAGAAAGAAAATATTTTTTAAAAAAGTATAAAAGATGAAAAGGAAAAAATAAAAAAATGAAAAAAAATGAAAAGAAAAAAATTGAAAAACAAAAAAGAAAGAGAAAACAAAAAAAAAAAAAA
>NW_025863872.1:0-1171 GCF_002878395.1 Capsicum annuum
CTTTCTAGAATTTATGATCTCTTTGACCAACTTCAGGGTGCTAAGTTCTTTTCAAAGATAGACCTTCATTAGGGGTATCATCAGTTGAAGGTTAGGGAGGCTGATATTCCCAAAATAGCTTTTCAAACCTGATACGATCATTATGAATTCTTAGTCATGTCTTTCGGATTGACTAACGCCCCTGCAGCCTTCATGGACCTAATGAATATGGTGTTTCTCTAGTTTCTAGGTCTATTTGTCATATTTTTCATTGATAATATTTTGGTTTATTCTAAGAATGAGTAGGATCACGCCAGTTACCTCTGAATTATTCTTCAGACCCTCAAAGATCATAGATTGTAAGCAAAATTTTCCAAATGTGAATTTGCTTAATGCTATTGCTTTCTTAGGACATATTGTGTCTAGTGAGGGAATTAAAGTTGATCCCCAAAAGATTGAGGCAGTGAGAAAATGGACCAGACCCATGACTCTAACTGATAGTTGGAGCTTCTTGGGTTTGGCGGGGTATTACAGAAGGTTCAAGAAAGTTTTTCTTCCATAGCTTCTCCACTTACCAGGTTGACACAGAAAAAGGTAAAGTTTGTGTGGTCTGACGCTTATGAGAATAGCTTCAAAAAATTGAAGGACAAGTTGACTGCTGCACCTATTTTGACCCCCCCGAGGGCATAGAAGGTTTTGTAGTGTATTATAATACATCCCAGGTGGGACTTCGGTGTGTACTTATGTAGCATGGTAAGGTGGTAGATTGTGCATCTAGGCAGCTAAAGGTGCACAAGTGAAACTACCCCACCCATGACTTGGTGCTAGCGGCGGTGGTATTTCAACTTAAGATATGGCGGCACTATCTTTATGGGGTACATGTTGATATTTTTACCGACCACAAAAGTTTACAGTATTTTTCTCATAGAAAGATTAAATCTCAAGCAGAGGCGTTGGTTGAAACATTTGAAGGATTATGACATGAGCCTGCACTATTATCCGAGCAAGACTAATGTGGTGGTCGACACCCTCAGCAAACTATCTATGGGCAGTCTTTTGCATATTAAGGAAGGAAAAAGGGAGATGGTGAAAGATATTCATCGACTAGCTAATCTAGGGGTGCGACTTCTGGATTCCAAAGCTAGAGGAGTAGTTGAGCTTGAGGTAGCAAAATCTTCCTCATGTGCTGAAG
>NW_025863873.1:0-2185 GCF_002878395.1 Capsicum annuum
GGGCTATATTTTACATCGTTGTCCTTATCTGTGCATTGGAATGCTTTTATTCTTGATATGAAGCTCATTCGGGGGCTTAGTTTGCAACATAGTCCTTATTTGAGTATTGGTTGCTTTTATCATGATGAACATACAAGAGTTAGGGGTTGATATGATATTAATGATGTCTTGCATGCATATTTATTTTGATGGTGCCTATTTTGAGTTGATAATCATGAATTATGGATATATTGAGTTGATTTTGGACTTACTTTCATGTTTATATGAGTTGGATGGATTGGATATCATCATATAAGTTGATTGTGAGCATTACTTTTTCATTCCATACATTCATAAGATGTTTGTACCATTTACTAACACTATTTTTGAAAATAAGAAAATACTTATAAAATAGAAATAGTAACAACTAACATAAAAAAATAAAATCTTAGTTACCAATAAAATCCTACGCAATGCATTTTAGTTTACAAGAATCTTCAAACTTGCACTGAATGTTAGTTAGAAAAATAATTAAATCCTAATTGTTGGAAGCTATAAATGATTTAAGCTTTTCAATACGATAATAGTCGAGCTTTATATTGTGCCTTTGTTGCCCTGAATAGGTTAATATTTTGTGAATCACTGAATAAGTAGTGCATATAATATATATATGCATACACATATCTATTTATCTATCTATTTATATATATAGATAGATAGAGAGAGAAAGAGAGAAATAAATTTATATCTACAATATAAATAGGGATAAAACAATAACTTAGTGTATCCTTATTGGGTTATCGGTTTAACCGATAACTCAATAAGCTAAAATCAAAACCGAACCATTTACCCAATAAAATTATTGATAAAACCAATAAAAAATTGTTAACCCAATAACCCAATACCAATAAATCAATAACATTTTTATCAATTCGATTTGTCAGTCGGTTCGATTTTTGCACACCCCTAATTGCAACCCCCACAACCACCACCACCACCACTTGGGTAGCTGCGAGTTCGGTGGGTGTATACAGAAAGTCATGCAATGACTTTCATTACCATTGCATTGCATACGTATCTTGAGTGTTTTTGTGATGTTCTCTCTCTCTCTCTCTATATATATATATATAAACATATATATATATATATATATATCTGTGATGTTCTATTTTTTGTGTATCTATATATTAAAACTATTAATGGAGACGGTATGAGCTACCATTTGAGACTTTTTTACTTGCAGGTGACGTGCTCATAGTACATTTTACTTGTCTTATTTTTTTTCTTTGCTTAGTCTACCTATGATACCTATAGAGTACAAATAGACCGTACTCACTCCAACTGCGCCCTTCCAGTATAGATCCTAGTATGAGCACTTCTCATGGCAGTTGATTAGTGCTTATCTAAGTGGTGAACGAGGTACTGAGCTGAGTCCAGACCTTATCTTACCTGTTTTGGATGTCTTTACTTGTTTTCAAAGTTAAATTTTTCTTATTTTAGTATTTCTGAGTTGTATTCAATGCTTTTAAACTTAGGACTCCAGGTTTTGGGATTTTATGTTATTTCTTCAAATTTTCGTTTGATTTTATTCCATATTTGGCATGACTTCATTCTAGAAGTCTCGCATTATCTTTAGTGTTGTTAAGTGTTGGATTTTCTTCCTTGTTTGTTCTCATTTCCTTTGTTTTGGTGATCGATTTACTTATCAAGGCTGGACCACAATAAGTGTCACTATGACCTAGTTTTGGGGGTTATGAAAACCATCCAATGCAACAGGAAACTTAATCACATGAGCAAAGTGGTGAGTTTTAGAAGTTTCTTTTCGACTGGAGGACTTACGAAGATTCAGTAGCATGTGTTGGTTTAACCAAAAATATTTATTTAATGAATTTAATGATGATCAAGTTTAAGATTCTCGACTAACAAACTTTGACTTAGACTCCATATGGTGGAAACATAAATCTTATTCCAACTTAAACCACACAACCAAGCTCTGTTGGTTTCGCCAACCAACAAAAACCAAGGTTACTAATCATTAAAAACTTCTTGACATACTAAAACCTGGATTGTTGGTATCGTTAAATTGAAAATAGTAATAATTGAATGACAGTATAGCTATAAGAGTGATTCTTTTGAATCTTGCAGTATTATATCTTTGATAAATATACCTTAGTCCTAGTAAACAATTGAGTTTGCATGAATCCAT
>NW_025863874.1:0-3239 GCF_002878395.1 Capsicum annuum
TTTTTTTCAAGTTCCAAAACCTATTTTCCTACTAAATAAACACAAAACATATAATAGCTAACAAAATAGACCTATGTCCTTGTATAATTTCCTTGTTTTAAGCATCAAAAGTGTTAAGAAACTATGGCACATCATCAATGCGGGAAGAAAAATATCTACAACTTACTACATGGTCCAATACCTGCACAGGATGTAAAAAATAAGAGAAAGAAAAACAAGGAAGAGTACAAAACCGTATTTACTCAGCAAGCATCATCAATAATCGACCCTTATCCAAGGTGATGGAGAGAACCACTATCCCAAATACTCAAGGTTTCCCAATAATCTATAATCTACTACATACATCACATTATTCTAATTAGGGTAAAAATACAATGGCCAATTAACTAACTATAGATGGGGTAGACACTTTAATCAAATTAGTCAACTCTAATTGCTCTTATTATCAATAATTTAAGGGAAGTTATTTATTAAGGAGACCCATTAACACATATAAGAGGCTTAATCAATTTTAATCAACTAGTGTTATGGGATGAGATAGGGAGAGTGTATATATAAAAAGTGTATAATAGACTGATAAGAAGTTCTAGACAACTATTTCTCCAAACAAGTCACCACTTTCCCCATGTTTTATAATGCTTCAGCCTCCTAACCAACATAAGATAATATAAGATAGTGTAACAAAGTGAAATAAATTCTTAAACATAATGTCACAAATAAGGTTTTATCATGTTAATAAAAATACAAGAGAAAATATTAATGCAATACCAAACCATGCAAAAGAATATCAATGCAATGCAATGTTGTGATAATAATGGATTGATAATGAATATTTGAATGTTATAGCACAACTTTTTGCATAAACCTATCGAGCAATGGTGCTTCCAAAATAGGACCCATTGGGGGATTGCAACCCTTATACGTTTCCATAATCTTAAGTCTAACTCTTCAGCTAGTGTTCACATATAGAGGTTATCATATCCTCCCTAGCTAGTCTTCAAGGATCAAGGTTACCATAATATGTAATACCTAAGGTTTTGAACTCTAAAAAATTCAAAGTGCTGGCACCACTGCCAGGACTATGACTCTAGTGATGAGTTATAAACATTTCCATGATTTGTTAGGTGAGACTCATGGTCTCATTAAAAAGATTTCTTGAGGTTTCTACCTTGACAATAGTTGATATCATGAGTCATTAGGTCAGGTCATGAGATGTAATGGGTGACTCATGACCATACCAGTGAAGGGACATGATTTAGGCCCTCAGGTAATGAGGCTAGGTACGACTCATGGTCAAAAGTCATGAGTCATTAGGTAAGTCAGCGACTCGGCCTAATTTTCTTGCACATTTTAAATGGGGTTATTTTGGTCTTTTCCTTCTATCCAACTATTATCCTATAACTTAAGGCACCTTAAATAGTCTCTTTTCGATAAATTAACCAAATCAAATATATTACTTTTCTCTTAAAATCCCTAAAATAAGAGAAAACTAACGGTTTAAAGGGATTAAGCACCTAGGAACTAATTCGTTATTTATCTATAAATTCTTTGGTGTTTTAGGCATATCTCTCCTCCCTAAATATCAATTTTATATAATGTCATATGCTAATCATTGTTCATATGGTTTTATTAGTTGGGATTGAAATTTGGCTAAGGATTCTTGATGATTATTACTTGAGTTATGTTTCCCATGGTTTAAATGTTTTGGTTATGCTTTAATTAATGATTTTTTAGGCTGAGTGGATGCATGGTTAAAATGGTTTGAATGGGGTACATAGGTTTCCCCAAATTTATTGACTTTTGGTTTGAAATTGGTATCAACCTCAATCCACTTTATAATTTAGTTTTGGAACAAGGATATATGCATAATTTAACTTGTTTTTTGAAACATTGTATTACATATAAAGACTAATTAGATACAAATTGATTTTAAAGGCCTTGGTGGCCATGGTTTTGGATTTTAATATTGAACCTAATAGTCAAATGGGTTAATTGGAATTGAATGGCATATTGGGATTAACATGCAAGCATAATTTGTATAACATTACCAAATGGTAAATGCCTTAATAAATAACTTTTGGGTTAACGTGTGGGATTGTGCGAAAATATTTTAATTAGGGCTTAAAGGGGGTTGTATAGCTCGTCGTGACGGTGAAGGTCCCGAGGGAAGGCATACTCAAAACCACATTTGTCGGCATGGGGATCTTTATGACCATTTTCATAGCTCACACATTATATATTTTGTGATGTTTGGAGCCTTGGTGTCATTGGTCATCCCTTGGATTTCTTTATTTTGTGCAGTTAACATACTTTTGAGCCCTTTTTACAAGAGAGATAAACCCATATAGCCCGTGGGTGATGTAAGGACAAATGAAGCTACACAGTCTAGGTTAATGATTTTAAACTCTCATGTTAATGACCCTTTACACTACCCACTACTTCCTATTTATATGTATGTATAAATATATGTATGTGGTTTGACTGGTTTTTGGACATGGCATTATGTTTTCACTTTTCATGAGTTACATGCTAGTTCTTATCCCACTGACCATCCTAGGACCTTACATTATTTTATGATGTAGGGTACAAGGACTTTTCTGTTACCCCTGTGTAGCGTTAGGTGGTATGATAGTCCATTGAGTTGTTGTGAAGTAGTAAGTCTCCATCTTCCAGAAAGTATTGCTATTTTCTTAGGTTTATTTTCTGATTTTAGGAATTGAAGAGTACCACTGTCATGGTCGGGGGCATGTCCCACCGTATTTGGTATTTTGGTTTTAGAGGTTTTGTATACATACATTTATTTGGTTGGGTTTTTCTTTTGCTTGGATCTTTATTATGCTCAGGTGGTTAGGCTAAGGAGGTAGTCTCCGACCCATGATAGGCTTGAGATAATTTTTATAACTAGGCCCTTATTTGGGTCGTAAAAAGCTCGGAGCAAGGCTTAAGGTTGTTGGGTTTCCATAAAGTCGTATCGAGTATAGTCCTTTATATGGGTGTGTAGCACTCCATATTTATAAGAGAGGGGATATAAGGCATTTAGAGATTTTTCCTTTCTTGTGTTCTATTTTAGGTTGTAGATTCTGGTGTCATGAATTCTCCTAACTCTATTTTACTAATATTTTAGATCATGTCTCCCAAAGATCTGATGTTCATAAAAACTTTGTTGGACTTTCTATTCTACCCGAGGATAATATGGAGGGAACTCACCCTTATATGGAGTGCAAACTTAGTCTAGGGTT
>NW_025863875.1:0-2948 GCF_002878395.1 Capsicum annuum
ACAAAGCTTAGATTAAATGTGTCACCACTTAAAGAGTTTTTAGACTTAAAAAAGGAGAGAATCAAATCAAATTCCATAGAAAATTGAACAATTTGTAACTTTCAAACTTTGTCCAATCAGAATATTAAGAAATAAAAATAAAAAGGTGAAAAAGACTAAAAATGGAAAAAGGGGAGAAAATTTTACTTTTGGAGCACAGTGTCTTAATTAAGGAAAAAACTTTTTGGCCATAAAATTTGGCCATAATTTGGTCATGATAGTAATAAATGCTATTCACATTATAAACTAATTTATTTTAAAACATTTTTACCCTTTTCATCCTAAATTTAAATTTCTAACATTACTTTATTTATTATACAATTTTTCAATACATTGAAAACTATCTCAATATATGGGAATGAATAATTTATATATTTAATTATAATTATTTAATTTTATTAATTGGCAATTACACAATTAAAAAATCATCAAATGTAGTAATATGTTATTAAGAAAATAAAAATTAATTAGTACAAATTTATTTATTAATTGTTAGTTATATTTTTTCTTTTTTACATTATTAGTTGTTTAATTTTTGTTCAACTTTTAATTATGTAGTATAGTTTATACTTTGTACATATTTTAAAAAAATTAATTAAATGGTTTTACTTATTTTTTATCTAGTTCGATTTTATGATTTTTTTAATGAATATGAAAATTATTGTATGGAAATAGAGTTTTAACGGTGAATTCCGAAATAGTCAGATAAGTATTAAAATTTTTCTTCAAATATCACTTATGTTTTATTTAGGATCACAATATCACTCAACTATCACTTTTTTCCTCAAAAAATAGTAAACATCTCAAAAGTCTTCTCTCTTGGTTGACATGAATGTCACTAATTTTTTCTTTTTTAAAACAGACTAGACCTATTTAACTCATCAAACTCATTCAATCAAACTATAGTTCTTTTTTTCTTTGAAAGAATGCATTAGTTTATTAAAAAAAATTATACTTAGAAAAACTTTATCGGTACTAAAACTTGACATATATTTTTTCAAGGGTTATTTTTGTCATTGGCCACTCATAATTTTTTAATTTCATACAAAAATTATTTTTATCTTTTTAGAGATAATAATATGACTCAACTTTCACTATTATTCTAAAAAAAAATAAGTATCGTATATGTCTCTTTCTCTTCTAATTGGCGGACGATGTTATTAAATTATTTTTTTAATAAGAGACTTATTTAAATCACCAAACTTATTTAGTCAAAATTATATTCTTATTCTTTTCTTTAAAATATATTAATTTATTAAGAAAAAATTTTCATGCTTAGAAATCTTTTATCATTACTTAAACTTTCAATTTTTTTCTAAAGTTATTTTTTTGGATTATTATAAATATTATTGGAGTCGTTATAAAAATTTCATTTTGTTTTTGCAAAGAAAATAATATCACTCAATTATTAATATTTTTTCAAAAAATATTAAGTACCTCGAAAGTTTCCTCCTATTCTAATTAGCATGTCATGTCAGTAAACCATCATTTTTTAAAAAATAATAAACATATTAACTCCGAAAACTCATTTAACAAAAATAATGGTTTTATCTTTTTAAAAATATATATTATTTTATTAAGAAGAAATTCTCATACTTAGGTATTTATACTTTTTTTGTAGAGTTAATTTCCTAGATAATCATTCTGGTTTTTATATATAATTACCTACAAAGATCAGTTATTTTCTAAATAAAATAATATCACTAAATTACATAAGTTATCTAGAGATTTTAATTTACATTTAAAATAATATGATAAAGGTTAAGTATGGTAAAGAATTTCTAAACAATAAAATTAAACTAATGTTTTTTTTTAAAAAAAGGAATGAAACTATAATTTTGAGTAAACGAGTTTGATGAATTAGATATTTATTATTTAAAAATGTGACTTTAATGACATGACCTGTCAACTAAGAGAAAGAATATTTTTGAGGTGTTTAGTATTTTTTTAGGGAAAAGTAATAGTTGAGAAATATTGTGGTCCTAAATGAAATATAAGTAATATTGAAAGAAATTCTCAAATACACTCAGAATTTTAATAATAACATGTTTTGGCATGATTAATTTTTTTTTATTTTATATTTGTATATAGATAGATATACTAACAAAATGCGTTGTGGTTAAATATAAAAAATTATTTTTCTAAATAATGTAACCACAACATTTTTTTTACGTAACATTTGTAGCAATAAATGTGGCTGAAATTTATATACACATTTTATATGGTCTATGACTAAGAATTTATACCTATTGCTATGAAATCTATTATGTTGTAGACTATAGTTATAAAGAAAATTTTACTTTACAATATGTATAATAATAATTTATTTATTCAAATTATATTTGAAACTTATAAATAAGATCCTGTAAATTTGAATTAAGCCGAATAATAAACACCTCTAAAATTTTTAAAACACTTGATCATGATAAAGCTTGAGTGGAACATATTAAATTTTTGTTTAAATTCTTTATAATTAGTTAATTGAAGTTGATAGAATCGTTAATATAGATGTTTATTTTCTACAAAAAATTATTGTTGCATCTGTGTAGTATTCTTCAAAAATACACTACTTTTAGAGGCTCGTCCAACACGTATACATCAACATTTTACAAAAACAAACATGCAATCATCGTTTTTAAATTATTTTTTCATTGTCAGTACATAGAAGTTAAACTCGAGATTAAAAATGCAAAATACAACACCAGTGCCACCACCAGGAGCAATAGGAAAACAAGCAGTAGCATTTAGAATATTAGCAGATACAGCGGCATTTGTAGGGTGTAAATTTTTGAGTGCACAAGATACACTTTATGATCATTTGGGAAGACATTATTATAAAGATTGTTATATTGAAGGCTCTGGGGACTTCATATTTGGCAATGGCCTTTCTTTCTTTGAGGTAATTAATC
>NW_025863876.1:0-2672 GCF_002878395.1 Capsicum annuum
CTGGTCACGTGGCAACAACATTACCAATTAATCAACCAATAAGCAGTTTCAAGATCCAATTTATAACTAAACACTAATATGGGATATGCCTAAAAATAAATTCAAACTTCCAGTAAGCTTAATTGGGAATCTTTATCAGCTATAAAGAAAGACACTCAACCAATAAACTCCACCCCCCCCCCCCCCCCCCTTTTTGCACTAAAGCTTCCCTTATGCACGGTCCAAAGGAAAACCAAACCACAAAGATTCCCTTTATTCTACGGAGCCTCACCCTACATTTCTGCAAGAGGCTACAGCCTCCTGGTCACGTGGCAACAACATTACCAACTAATCAACCTATAAGCAGTATCAAGATTCAATTTTTAACTACACACTAAAATGGGGCATGCTAAAAAGTAAAAACCAACAAGATTAACAGTACAAATCACACAATTAAAAAAAAAGACAAGAATTCAAGAAAGTACCTTGAGAGAACCAGGAGGATAATAGATGCCAGCATGAATGACTTCACTATTCCTTGAACTTGTACCAGTCCCAAATATTGATGCAGAATCCACAACCAAAACATCAACACCATGCCTTACACTGAGTTCTTTAGCTACTGTAAGGCCTACTATACCTGCACCAATAACCAAACAATTAACTTTCTCCTTTGGAATTGATGATGATGAAAATAGGGTTTTGCTTATATTCTTGAATTTTTGGTATACTGTTTTTCTTATTGAGTTTGTGAGTTTCATTGTCTTGGAAAAAAATGGATAAAAATTAAGATCTATGTTTAGGAGGAAAATGAAATATTTATGTGCAGACAGTATTTACAAAGAAAAAAAAATTGAGTGTAAAATAATAATCTTTCACTATTTATATGGTTGTAAATCTGCCTATTAATAACATGTAAGTAAATCTATGAAGGTCATGACAAATTTAAAATAAGTAACCTAATATTTTTATTTTTATCAAAATTAAACTTGATCCTCAATCACTTCATCAACTTGACACGACTTTTAAGAAAAATAAATAAAAATCAAATTTTGTTAACTTGACATGGCTTTTAAGGAAAAAAATTAAAATAATAAATAAATAAATTTTGTGATCTTAAATGGTCTACTTTTTCCTTTGGATCGGTGATGATGAAAATAGGGTTTTTCTTACTCGTGAATATTTGGTATACTGTTTTTGTTATTGAGTTTGTAAGTTTCATCGTCTTAGAAAAAATGGATAAAAAATTTAGATCTATGTTTAGGAGGAAAAAGTAATATTTATACGTAAACAAAGTATTTACATAAAAAAAATACAAAACTTTTAAAATTTGTGTATAAAATAATAATCTTTCAATATTTATATGGTTGTAAATCCATCTATCAAAAAAAAATTAACCTAATATTGATTCTCAATTACTTTATTAACTTAACATGACTTTTAAGGAAAAAAATTAAAAATCAAATTATGTGATCTTAAACCGTGTACTTTTTCCTTTGGATCGATGATGATGAAAATAGGGTTTTACTTATATTTTTGAATATTTGGTATGTTGTTTTTATTATTGAGTTTGTGAGTTTTATCATCTTGAAAAAATGGATAAAAAATTTAGATCTATGTTTAGGAGGAAAAAAAAATTATGTGTATAAAAAGTATTTACAAAAATTCACAAAATTTTTAAAATTCATGTATAAAATAATAATCTTTGAATATTTATATGACTGTAAATCTGCCTATCAATAACATGTACTAGGTAAATCTATGAATGTCATGGCTAATTTAAAAGAATTACCTAATATTTTTATCTTCATCAAAATTAAACTTGATTTTCGATTACTTCATTAACTTGACACGACTTTTAAGAAAAAAAATTAAAAATCAAATTTTGTGATCTTAAACAATCTACTTTTTCCTTTGGATCGATGATGATGAAAATGGGTTTTTGCTTATATTTTTGAATATTTGGTGTATTATTTTTATTATTGAGTTTGTGAGTTTCATCATCTAGGAAAAAATGGATAAAAATTAAACTCTATGCTTAGGAGAAAAACAAAATGTTTATGTGTAGGCAATTCTGCTATTTTACGTAACTCTTTTTGACTTGACAAAACACTTACGAAAAAAAATTGAAATTTGTATCTAAAATAATCTTTGAATATTTATATGGTTGTAAATCTATCTATCAATAACATGTGCTAGGTAAGTCTATAAAGGTTACGTCAGATTAAAAGAAAGTACATAGTAGCTGAACTTGATTCTCAGCCACTTCATTAACTTGACACGGCCTTTCAGAAAAAAGATCGAACAAAATTAAAAAATTGTGATCTTAAACGGGCTGGTTTTTCCTTTGAAATTAATGATGATGAAAATGGGGTTTTGCTTATATTCTTGAATTTTTGGTATAGAGCTTTTGTTATTGAATTTGTGTGTTTCATAATCTTGGAAAAATGGATCTTATATAGGCATTTGGAATGATAAATCTTTGGAAAAATTTAGCTAGTAGAAAATATTTTGTCATGTAAACAATATGTGTAGGAGAAAATATTAGGCATGTAATTCAGTATTTTACAAAATATTTAGGCATGAAATTCACTATTTTACCTGTTATATTATATTTATTTGCGATTTAATATGTAGAAGAAAATGTTTAGGCATGTAATTCAATGTTTTACCTATTATGTTTTGCTTTTTTA
>NW_025863877.1:0-1241 GCF_002878395.1 Capsicum annuum
AGTAATAATGTTCAATGTAATATTTAGTATAGACAAAATGGTCATTAGGTCACACATCTGTTGCAAGACATGAGTGATCTGTTGGAACAATTATCAACGGTCAATATTGTTTAGATTTCTTCCAAGATAGGGTCGTCTATCATGGAAGATGAATGATCAGTTGAAAAAATCAAGTCTTGGACATTTCCTATAGAAAGAGTTTATGGGATTTTATCCAACAGGAGGTTCATCTGTTGCATCAGATCATTAATCTGATGGTTCTTCTATTGCACCAGATGGTTAATTAGTTGCATCAGATTTTTTATCTGATGCTTAATCTGTTGCAATATATGGTAAAGTTGTTGCATCAGATAGTTAATTTATTGCATCAGATTATTAATCTGTTGCATTAGAAATGTAATCTGATGGTTCCTCTGGTGCATCAGATGGTTGATCTGGTGCATCATATAATAAATTTGTTGCATCAGATGGTTAATATGTTGCACCAGATGGGTAATCTGTCGGAGAAAACAAAAAACAGTAGCACGATTTTGTTTAATAAAAAACAGCAATTTCACCATTTTTACCAAGAACAAGAACAGAACAAATCAAACCAAATTGTCGTTTTGTTTTTATAAACACAAACAATAAAAAGGCCATCTCAGACCACATTTCAAATTGGTGCAACAACTATTGAAATTGTAAACCAATACTATAAGAGAAGTTGGCTCAAGTTCCTCGTTTTCTTCAAAACTAAAAAGGCCATAAATTTTTACCTGTGAAACAAGAAAAGGAACGATGAAGAATTCGAAACTGTTGTGGATGGAGAGCAAGGCTGTCACGTCGATTGAAGGTTGAAGTCGAAAAGGAACTCTAAGCCCAACTATTTGTAATCAGATGTTGAGGCCGCCGAGGATTGAAATGAGAAATTTGCAGAACAGTTGGTTGGAAGAGAGTTGAGAGAAGCTGTCGAGAGAGGGATGAGAAACGGGTTGATTAAATTGAAGAGGGGAACTCGAATCCCAACTATTTGTCGTCGGAGGTAGAAGTCGCCGGGGGTTGAAGGGAGAAAAGAGGGGAACTCGAAGCCCAACTATTTGTCGCCGGAGGTAGAAGTCGTCGAGGGTTGAAGGGAGAAATTTTGCAGAACTGTTGGTTGGGAGAGAGTTGAGAGAAGCTGGAGAGAGAGGAGAGAGTGGTTGATTTGGATTGAAAAGGGGTGTGGGTTGGGTTGATTTGTATTTTTGAAAAGATTAAAAAGT
>NW_025863878.1:0-3568 GCF_002878395.1 Capsicum annuum
ATAAATAAAAAATTATCTGATTGTATAAATCTTTTATTCTGTTTATAATCTACATTTAAACTATGTTTGACTAATGGTTTAATTACAATAATAATATGATTATGTAAAAAGAAACAATTACATTATGAATGAACTTGGTTCCATTGGCTCATTAGATTCATCTAATTGGATTAAATTGTCTTAAACTATCATTTATATACAAATAAGATATGTTTTTTGGGGTTGGAAATAATTAACCACCATTTAACTAAAATTGTAAAAATATTTACAAACCACTTCTTAGCCTTGCACTTACAAGATACTATTATTATGATGAAGTTTTAAATTTCACAATGAAAATTACATGATTGACATATATTAGTAGAGATCAAGAAATTAAATTTAATACAATATTGTCTGAAAATCATAGTCAAAATTTGATATAGCAAAACTTTTTGGAAAGTTAATCTTTTTTGATAGAGGGACTATATAATAATTACTTAAAATGTTCTTTCACTTTTTTATCGGAAAAGGAATATATAAACCCCCGAACTATAATAAACGATACGTGTATACCCTCCATCATAGTTTGAGTACACATATGCCCCTATCGTTAGTGTGAGGGACATATACGTATCATTTCATTAACGGTAGAAGCATATGCATACTCAAAGTATGACGGAAGGTATATACGTACCATTTATCATAATTCGAGGGTATATTTGTCCCTTTTCCGTTTTTTGATTGTTATGTTTTTAAAATTCATTAGTCGATTAATAGGGATTAGGAGTCACTAAGGGATAGTAAACGTGTTGTGAAATCCGTATTTATCATCTCCCACTTTCATTAAGAAAGAGCTATACATTGAGTCAAACCATCGGGTCTTTAGTGCTCAACCTCAACATATTGGCAGTTAGACAATTAGCTATAAAATCAACAATGTTCTTTTTCATATTGTTCTACCAATAGACTTAGTTCAAATCACGATACATTTTATGGAACCTGGATGAACGGAATACCTGGAATAGTGTGCAATAATCCTCTCGTGGAGCCCATCAACATTCGAAATACACAACCTGCCTTGGTACCTCAAGATACCATTCTTCCCTTTGTTCAAAGGCCAAAATCTTATGCTTGTTGACCCCTTGCCCCCCTCCCCCCATGAGGTCATTGCTTTGCTTCTCCTTTAACTTATTGATACTAAGGACGATTCAAACGCATTCTAAACAACCACACCACCATCTTCGGTGTCTAAGAGTCGGATTCCTAAATTTGTAAGTCGATGAATATCCCTTCTAATATTTTTCTTCATATACCAAACACATCTTAAAATCAATTTAAAAACAACAACAATAACATACCCAGTGTATTCCCACATAATGGGATCTAGGAAGGGTAGAGTGTACGTCGACTATACCACTACCTCAGGTGAAGTAGAGAGGTTGTTTCCTATAGACCTCCGACTTAGGACCGATAACAGTATAGCAATCACGAAACATAAATGCGTACAGTATGCAAAATAAACTAACCCATTATCCAGAAGATAATACTACAGCCACAAAATAATATTAAAAACTATATATCCGATATCATAGACATCACTCAACACTACGAACAAGAAACTTCAAACACTCATAAAGAAGCTCCCCTACTATAACCAACGCACTCCCCTACTGTAACCGACGCATCCTCCACACCTTCCTATCAAGGATCATGTCCTCCTTAAGCTGTAACTGCTCCATATAATGCCTAATCACCCCTTCAAATATTTTTTTGACCTACCTCTACCCCTCCTAAAACCATCAATAGCCAGTGTCTCACACTTCCGCACTGGAATATCAGAGCCCGCCCCTCCTCATCACGTGCCAAACCAATATAACCGCACTTCTCGCATCTTGTTCTCCACCAAAGCCACCTTCACCTTCTCCCGAATAATCTCGTTCCTCACCTTATCTTTCTTGGTATGGTCACACATCCATCGCAACATCCTCATCTCCTCCACCTTCAGCTTTTGGATGTGGGAGTTCTTAACTGGCCAACACTCCGCTTCATATAACAAAGCCGGATGAATAGCCACTCTGTAGAACTTACCTTTAAGCTTCGGAGAAACCTTCTTATCATACAAAAATCCCGAAGCGAGTCTCCAGTTCAACCATCCTACCCCAATACGATGCGTGACATTCTTGTTAGTCTCACCATTGCCCTAAATCATAAATCCCAGATACTTGAAACTCTCCCTCCTCTAAATGGCTTGAGAGTCCAGTTTAAAAACCACATCAGCCTCTTCTGACTCTTCATTAAACTTACACTCCAAGTACTCCGTCTTGGTATTGCTCAACCGAAATCCTTTAGACACAAGGATCTGTCTCCAAATGTCCAACTTATCATTAAATCCTCCTCGAGTCTCGCCAATCAATACCACATCATCAGCAAATAACATATACCAAGGCACCTCCCCTTGAATATGTCATGTCAAAACATCCATCACCAAGGCAAATAAAAAGGGGCTAAGAGTCGAACCTTGGTGCAAACCAATCAAAAGTGGAAAATTCTCTAAATCACCACCTACAATCCTTACATGAGTCTTTGATCCATCATACATGTCCTGAATCAACTTAATGTACGCTACAGGAACCCCTACAGCCTTCAAGCTCCTCCACAGAATCTCCCTAGAAACTCTTTCATATGTTTTCTCAAGATCAATAAACATCATGTGCAAGTTCTTCTTTCTCTCCCAAAACTGCTCCACCAATCTCCTCACAAGGTGAATGGCCTCCATAGTTAAGCGACCTGGCATGAAACCGAACTGATTCTCAAAGATAGTCACGATCCTTCTCAGCCTCAACTCTACCACCCTTTCCCAAACCGTCATAGTATGACTCAACAACTTGATACCTCTATAATTGTTACAACTCTAGATGTCTCCCTTGTTCTTATACAATGGAATCATCGTACTCCACCTCTATGTTGCAAGCATTTTCACCGCCCTAAAAATGATGTTAAATAACCTAGTCAACCACCAAACCTGCCCTGCCAGTACTTTTTCAAAAATCAACAGGAATCTCATCAGGCCCCGTCGCCCTACCCCAACGCATCTTGCGAATAGCCCCCTGGACCTCCTCAACCTTGATACAACTACAATAACCATAATCACGACACTTCTCAGATTTCTCCAAGTCCCCCAACACAACACCTTTGTCTCCCTCGTTGTTCAAAAGTTTATGAAAATAGGACATTAGCCAACATATATGTCCAACCTAGGTAAAACCGAACCCGTACCCCATGTTGACACCAATCCAATGAATATATGACATGTCACATGCCATATTCATTTTTCTAAACCATAGTTAACTAACACGTGCGAATACTTGACCTTTTAACTTAAACACAATCAGATAGTCCGATAAATCTGACTTAAACATCGGATGTGAGTAAGTTTGTAAATTTCTCACCTAAATGCTACATACCTTATTATAGAAAAGCATAATAACATAATCTAATTGAAACAAATTGGAAAACTCATCATTTTATTTCCATTCTTCAAGCATTCAACATTTCTATATAAGGAAATGACTCTTCACTCATTCCT
>NW_025863879.1:0-1226 GCF_002878395.1 Capsicum annuum
TTCAGTTTTTAATAAACCAAAATAATTATTTCATCCAAATAAAAAAAAACCTAAAATATTTTTCGTACGTGATTTTTTCATTTCAAGTAGCGATTATATACTATCGTGTTCAGTTATACGAGATTATATAATTTGTTACTTAAATATTTATTTTACAAAATATCGGATTTAATTAAAGCTTATCTTGAAAATAAATTCAAATGATTAAAATATTAATTTAAATATAATTTATTCTCAAAAATAATTTATTTGGATAAATGTGCATTCATTTTATTAAATCAAGAAGCTCGGGAAAATAAAAAGTATTAATTCGTATCTAATTTTAATTTAATTTAGCCAATCTATTAGATTTGACCATAATTGAAAATTGGTCATAATTGCAATGCAATTCGTCAATTAATTTTTAATTTGGTCAAAATAAATAAATATGGCTAAATTTTAAATTCCAATTGGGGCTATATTTTAAATAACCCCAAAATTCTCAAGAACTCTCATAAGTTTTACCCAATTCCCACCAAAAAATAAATTCAAATTGTACTATTTCCCCCTACATTATCTTCCACCTCACCTTATCTTTAACTTTTACATTCCAAAACACTCCCCAAATGTTTTTTCTCCCACATTGGTAGATGACAAGAAATAAATCGCTATCCTTTCCTATAAATACTTTTCTCCCACATTGATGGAAAAGGGAAAAAAATACCCCATTCTCTTCTATAAATACTACCACTACTTTGGTAGAGAGAGGAGGGGAGAAGGAAGGAAAAAAAAGGCCAGAAAGGTGAAAAAAAAAATCCTTTTTTAGCAAAAATAGTTATTTTTATTTAGTAAAAATTTTTTGTTTCATAAAGTTGATCGGCTACTCAATTTTTGAGTTGCCGGCGACGTTTTTCGGTGGTGGTTGATTTCAATGAAACTCGTAGTCTCGTTTTGCTGCCCCCAAAAGGTAAACACACCTTCTTTTTTTCTTTTTTATTATTTTAGTTTTTATTATCGTTTTTCTCTTCATCTTTTTCTTCTTCGTAGTTTGTAGATATAATTTTATTTATTGGAATTGTATGTTGTAGATGGCCTTGAAGGCCCTAGGACGTTGTGGTGTTGATATTCAAATTATTTTCATATTCATGATATAAAAATGAGCTAGCAATAGTTGTATGTATCTTTTTTGACTTCATTCTTTGATTATTTTGGATAAAGTTTCAATCTTTGCTTAAAAGATGTATTTA
>NW_025863880.1:0-2033 GCF_002878395.1 Capsicum annuum
GTTGAACCATCCAAAACATGAACCTTTATAGTTTGTTGTAGTAGATATATCAGATACTATGCCATTTCAGTCTAATATACATAGCTATAAAATACACATAGTATAAGTTGAAATTTTTTTGTGGACTTAACATAAAGCTTTTATGTGTATTAGTTAAAATACATATCATTATTGTCAACTATTATGCCAATGCAACTATCAATTCGATGAGAAATATATAATATACATAGCATGTTGTTGGTATATTATATACCACAATGTAACAATTTATGTATGTTATATTACAAATATTACATGTATGTAATATACATAGTTATACACTACACATCATACTTATGAGTATAACTTATTATTATATTGTGTATTTAACTTAAAGTAGTTATGTATATTAGTTAATATACATTCCATAATTGGCAGATACTATGCCATTGCAATTATCAACTCCATGAGAAATAGTTAATATACATGACATATTGTTTGTATATCATATAACACAAAGTAAGCATTTTATGTATGTTATAAAACATTGTACAAATAATAGTTAAATAACACATAATACAATTCTAATTCAGAATATGTATAAACGCACAAAATTGAATCAAAAAGAAATACAAAATCATGAATTGTATAAGTTAAATTATTTTTGGTGCACCTTTTTATTTTTTTGGCTGTGGTGTTTCAACAATTGGATGAGTTCGGCATGTTGTATATCCATTTTTTCATTTGAGTCATAATGTTGTTTGACTATTATATCATGAAGACAATTGATTTTTGTGTCAACCTGCATGTCAAAATGAACTTACATAAGACTAAATGTTGATGAAAGTTGAATTTTGTGTATACCAGCATGTCAAAAGCTGAAGAAAGTTGACTATTAGATATGAATGAACTTACATAAGATTGCAAAAATAACTTTATATCATCCCACTTTTCATCAGAATTGTCTTGACAAACTGACTTGAGTGACGATGATGGAATTGTCTTTTCGGCATGAACATGCTCCAAACCTGAAGAAGCTATTTTTTAGGTTGGCTAAGTTCTTGTTGAAATAAAAGATGGTGTTTTCTGACAAACTTGCTCCTCGGCAGTTGTGGAATCAAAACGGACTATTTTTTGCTTCTTAGTCGGATGAGATGTTGAAGTATCAGTAATCAAACTTGCCTTCTTGAGAATTTCTGTAGGAGAGACCGTACTAAATTCCTCAAAATCTTATATATCAAGGTCCACTTGTGACTGTACGTCGACAATAGGTCTTTTATCGAAACAATCTACAGCAATTTTTGGAGAAAATCCACTTTTAGCTTCTTTTAATTGAAATCTCTCAATCATCTGCAAATCAAGACTTTGTTCTTCTTCATCAGTTGGTCGTATATTGTTGTATACTAACTGTTAAACAATAAAAAATAGCAACATTAACAGTCTGTTAAAGTAAGCACATTGAAAATTAAAACTAAGATCGAAATAATATACATCATAATTACCTTGCTAAACATACCAGCCATAAATTTCTCGTACTTAAATTTGATTCCAATCACCTGCTAGTTAAAAATTTGGGGAATTACATTTCCAACCCACTCGGCTATCGTACTGTCTACCTCAGAATAGCATTCATATATCCAAACATTCAACACGTGAGGCATTCCCCCCATCGAGTATAACTGTTTCGCAATAAAAAAATTATGTCTCCACAATGCGATAAGCTTTTCAAATGAACTCTTTTCCCATGGAAATTGTTCGTAACTACCATTCTCAACCATCATAAAATTCGATTTGCTAATTGTAGAATCATGTACTTGTAAATACAGAAAGGTGTGAATGAAGCAAAATTATTGACATATTCAGAGCATCAGAATTATTTTCAAAGTTGCCCAACTTGAATCGCTTTATAAAGAGACTCCTTTTGACAGAACTCTTAGATCCTGAAAAATACTTCGTCATTAATGCGGACTTTAATGTAACAGAAAAGAGGTGCTCCTCGATATTTCTTGAACATTTAAGACCGGATATAATGACATACTCAATAATAGTAAACT
>NW_025863881.1:0-1193 GCF_002878395.1 Capsicum annuum
GGTCATGGGTGGGGTAATTTTTATCATGGGGTTTCAACTGTCTAGAAGCATAAGCTATCACCTTACCCTTTTGTATCAATACGCAACCTAACCTAACTCACGAAGCATCATAGTACACCACAAAACCATCAACACTATCAGGCAAAGTGAAAATAAGGGCTGAAATGAGTCGAGTCTTTAACTCCTGAAAACTCTTCTCACAAGATTCGGACCAGAAGAACTTCACTTTCTTTTGGGTCAACCGAGTCATAGGAGACGTTATAGAGAAGAACCCTCAACAAAATGGCGGTAATAGCCTGCTAAACCCAAGAAACTTTAGATATCCATCGAAGAAATAGGTCTAGGCCAATTTCTAACAACTTTGGTCTTTTGGGGATAAACTTTAATATTCCCGAAAGAAATGATATGACCCAGAAAAGCAACTCACCTTACCCGAAACTCACACTTACTAAACTTGGAAAACAGCTTGTGATCTTTAAGGGTTTGCAAGACAATTCAGAGATGATCAGAATGTTCATCCTCACTACGGGAGTACACCAGTATATCATCGATGAACACTATGACAAACATATCCAGATATGGTCTAAACACTTGATTCATGAGGTCCATGAAAGCTGCTGGGGCATTAGTTAACCCAAAACACGTAATAAAAAATTCAAAATGGCGATAACGAGTGTGGAAAGTAGTTTTTGGGATGTCACACTCCCTAACTTTGAGTTGATGCTAGCCGGAACGAAGGTCTATCTTTGAGAAATAACTAACACCTTCCAATTGGACAACAAAACATCTATTCTCGGAAGGGGGTACTTATTTTTTATGGTGACTTTATTTAGTTGGTTGTAATCAATGCACATACGCAAAGAGCCATCTTTATTTCTCACAAACAAAATAGGAGCACCCCAAGAAGAAACACTGGGCCTTATGAAACATTTATCAAGTAGATCTTTGAGTTGGTCTTTCAACTCCTTAAGTTCTACAGGGGCCATACAGTAAGGAGAAATAAAAATAGGCTGAGTACCAGGAAGAAGATCAATCCCAAACTCTATCTCTCTATCAGGAGGTATCCCTGGGAGATCATCCGGAAAGAAATCAAAAAACTCATTGACGACGTTAAAAGACTGGAGAGTTAGAGTCTCAGACTTAGTGTCTTTTACTCTAACCAAATGGTAAATACACCCCTTGGAAATAAGCTT
>NW_025863882.1:0-4914 GCF_002878395.1 Capsicum annuum
TCCTAAGTTTCACCCTCAACAGATTGGTTTCGCCACAACACCTTGACCAAGGGAACTTCTTTATTCCTTAGTCTTCGGACACTGAAATCAAGAATCTCAACAAGAATCTCATCAAAAGAAAGATTTTCTTGAATGTCAGCACTCACAGAGGAATCCACTACCACAACATCGCTAATATGCTTTCTAAGCATGGAGACATGGAATATTGGATGAACAGAGGAAAACTCGGAAGGCAACTTGACCTCATAAGTTACCTTAATAACACGGCTAAGAATTTTGTAAGGACCAACACAATGGGGACTAAGCTTCCCCTTCTTTCGTAATCTATTCACCCCCTTCATGGGTGAAATTTTCAGATACACTAGGTCACCAACTTCAAACTCAAGGTCTCTCCTTCTAGCATCCGCATATGACTTCTGACGACTCTGCGCAGTTTTTAACCTTTCCCTAATCAACTAAACTTTTTCCATAGCCTCAAATACCAAATCAGGACCACTCACAGCTGCTTCACCCACCTCGAACCAACCTATGGGTGATCTACACTTCCTCCCATATAAGGCTTCAAACGGAGCCATGCCATTACTAGAGTGAAAACTGTTATTATAAGCAAACTCTATCAACGGTAAGTGATCATCCCAACTTTACTTAAAGTCAAGTGCACAAGCTCTCAACATATCCTCTAAGGTCTGGATGGTCCGCTCAGCCTGACCATCGGTTTGTGGATGAAAAGCAGAACTCAAAAGCACTTGGGTACCAAGACCCTTTTGGAAAGCTTTCCAAAATTACAAAGTGAACTGAGTACCCCTATCCGAAATGATAGATAAGGGATCTCCATGCAGTCTGATTAGCTCTTGTATATACAATCTAGCGCAATCCTCAGCAGTATATGAAGTATGAACAGGCAAGAAATGAGCAGACTTAGTCAACCTATCAACCATAACCTAAATAAAATCATGATGGCGTCGGGAAGGAGGTAAACCAATCACGAAGTCCATATTTATCTCTTCCCACTTCCAAGTGGTTATACTAAACTCTTGCATCATACCACCAGGTCTTTGGTGTTCAACCTTAACCTGTTGGCATGTTGCATACTTATCTACAAACGCTGATATATCTTTCTTCATGCCACTCCACCAATAGATTTCTCGCAAGTCTCGGTACATCTTAGTGGCACCAGGATGAATAAAATATCGTTCCCTGTGAACTTCATCCATAATCATCTGTCTTAGATCATCAACATTCGGGACACATAATCTACCCTGCAATCTCAACACACCATCTCCCCCTTGGGACAAAACCTCTACTTTTTGGTCCTTGACTGACTCCTTCAGTCTGACCAAACTAGCATCTATGTATTGCTTTTCCTTCACTTTCGAAACCAAGAAGGATTCAGAACTACTCTGAACCCCTATACTACCTTTAGAAGAGTCAAACAACCTAACCCCCAATCTAGCCAAACGATGTACATCATGAGCCAACTCTTTCTTACCTTCTACCACATACGAAACACTACCCATGGACACTCTACTTAGGGCATCCGCCAAAACATTAGCCTTGCTCGGATGGTACAACACACTTATATCATAGTCCTTTAACAATTCTAACCATCGTCTCTACCTAAGATTCAATTCTCTCTGGGTAAACACATACTGCAAACTTTTATGATCAGTAAAAACATCAATATAGACACCATCCAAATAGTGTCTCTAGATTTTCAAAGTAAACACAACAGCAGCCAACTCAAGGTCATGGGTGGGGTAATTTTTCTCATGGGGTTTCAACTGTCTAGAAGCATAAGCTATCACCTTACTCTTCTGCATCAATACGAAACTCAACCCAACTCTCAAAGTATCACAGTACACCACAAAACCATCAACACCATCAGGCAAAGTCAAAACAGGGGCTGAAGTGAGTCGAGTCTTTAACTTTTGAAAACTCTTCTCACTAGATTCGGACCATAAGAACTTCATTTTCTTTTGGGTTAACCGAGTCATAGGAGACGCTATAGAGGAGAAACCCTCAACAAAACGGTGGTAATAGCTAGCTAAACCTAAGAAACTTCAAATATCAGTCGGAGAAATAGGTCTAGGACAATTTCTAACAGCTTCGATCTTTTGGGGATCAACTCTAATTCCCTCAGAAGAAATGATATGACCTAGAAAAGCAACTGAACCTAGCCAAAATTCACACTTACTAAACTTGGCAAATAACTTGTGATTTCTAAGGGTTTGCAAGACAGTTCAAAGATGATCAGAATATTCATCCTCACTACGGAGTACAGCAGTATATCATCGATGACCACTATGACAAACATATCCAGATATGGTCTGAACAGTCGATTCATGAGGTCCATGAAAGCTATTGGGGTATTAATTAACCCAAAAGACATAACAAGAACTCAAAATGGTCATAACGAGTTCGGAAAGTGGTTTTTGGGATGTCACACTCCCTAACTTTGAGTTGATGATAGCCGGAATGAAGGTCTATCTTTGAGAAATAACTTGCACCTTGTAATTGGTCAAACAAATCATCTATTCTAGGAAGAGGGTACTTATTTTTTATGGTGACTTTATTCAGTTAGCGGTAATCAATGCAACGCATAGAGCCATCTTTCTTTCTCACAAACAACACAGAAGCACCCCAAGAAGAAATACTGGCCTTATGAAACCCTTATCCAGTAGATCTTTGAGTTGCTCTTTAAAATCCTTAAGTTCTACAGGGACCATACGGTAAGGAGAAATAAAAATAGGCTGAGTATCGGGAAGAAGATCAGTCCCAAAGTCTATCTCTCTATCAGGAGGTATCCCTAGGAGATTATCCAGAAAGACATCAGAAGACTCATTGACGATGTTAACAGACTGGAGAGTTAGAGTCTCAGACTTAGTGTCTTTGACTCTAACCAAATGGTAAATACACCCCTTGAAAATAAGATTTCTAGCTTTGAGGTAAGAGATAAAATGACTCTTGGGTGACGCAGAATTCCCAGACCACTCAATTATGGATGCACCCGAAAACTGAAACTTGACCACTCGGGTTCGACAATCAATAGAGGCGTAAGAAGAATACAGCCAGTCCATACCCAGAATCACATCAAAATCTACCATGTCAAACTCAATCAGATCATCCAATAAGACTCTATGAAGAACAGTAACAGGACACTTTTTATACACTTTCTGGGAAATAATCGAATCACCCACTGGGGTAGAAACTAGGATAGACTCAGGAATAATCTCAGGACTCATTTCAAAATTCATAGCAATCAAAGATGTAACATATGAGAAACTGGATCCAGGATCTAACAAAGCATACACATCAAACTGAAATATATGAAGCATACCAGTAACAACATTGGGAGAGTCCGTCTATTCCTGGTAGGATGGTAAAGCATAGAATCTATTCTGGCGCTGCCCGCCAACATTGCTAGAAGAGGCTCCCTGAGCTGGGGCTGGGTGAGTCGCTGGAACTGAAGCACTAACAGTCTGAGTCTAGGTCTGAGGGCGATAGTCAGATGCCCTTGTCCATCCTGAGGGCAATTTCTAACTTTGTGACCCATGTCACCACACTAGAAACAACCTCTCTTCTTACCTCAACACTCACCCAAATGAGCCCTACCACACTTAGGACACAGGGGACGATTTGGATTACTGCCAGTACTATACTGGGACTTGGATGCATATGACCTGTTACCTTGCTCCTGCCTATCTCTAGGCACGAGAGCACTAGAAGATGACGATGCTGGCATAGACGAATGATCCTAATACTGAGGGCGACTCCCTCCCTGTGATCTAGTCTGACCCTGTCCATGCTGCTCGAACCTAGCTCTCTTATTCCCTCTTATTCTAATCTCTCCTTAATCTTGTCTACCTCAATCTATTGGGCATGAGTCATCAGCCTAGAAAGATTTATCTCACTATTTACCATAGCAGACCTACACCTCTTAACCACATAACTAGACACTCCAGTCATAAACTTACTCATACTAGCCCGATTATCAGCCACTAAGTCAGGAGCTATAATACCCCATATGTTTCTAAGCTAGGAGATAAACCATTTTTCCTACATATAAAACCTCCTATCCTGTGAGTAGCACTTTAGTGCATGACTTACAATGAGTATCCTAGATATAAGATAGCTTATGATACATTAAGCATGTTCATATGAGTCACTTAAGGTAATACAAGCTAAGAGTTTTTGAATCCATCAAGTTTTAGTATTTGATTTTGCAAGGGTCATCTTTGAACGAGTGTAACTCGATGTTAATATGGTATTTTGACTGATTTAGACCCACCAAATTGTAGATAATTAAATTAGCTTTCCAATTATACCAATTTTGCCTTAATCCAATACCCGAGCGAAAAGTTATGCCCATTTTTTGTGAGAGGCAGTAATGATAGGCGATTGGTTAGGCACCGCCTAAGTCAGTTCCAATGCCAAAAACACTCCTTTTTGAGTTATTTTGAGGGTAATTAAGTCTTTTAAAAGTCCTTACACATCCCTAAACTTAACCCTATGAAATATATAGCTTTTAAACACATTACAACCCTATTAACATCTCAAAGCTCATTATCCAAGAGCACTAAAAGAGAAAAATAACTGGGTTGCATAATTAAGCTTGAAGATCCAATTTCAAGGAAATTCCTCCATCAATCATCAAGAACCTCCCTTCCTAGGTATGCATAGTGTTCATCCACGGATTTTTTTCGTCCGTGGAGTTCAAGAATCAATCTTTAAAATATAAAAGCTTGGTTGATTGTGGTGATATGAACATACCCATATTGATGCTTGTTTGTTTTGCTATATAATAGTATGCATGAGTTGATTTATGGATCCCTTTCATCCATAAAGCTCAAAAACCCTCTTTTTTATTATAAAGTATGATTTCTATATTGTTGGGTGTTGATGATCATGTTGTTG
>NW_025863883.1:0-1102 GCF_002878395.1 Capsicum annuum
TTTTTATACAATTTCAATTGAGTTCATACGTTCAACTAATACCTTAATTAATTAATCTAGGACTAGGGGTGAGTTCTCATAGGGTCAAATACAACTTTAATTGAATCTTTTGTAAATTGCATGATGAGACAGTATTACATTCCTCCTGAACAGAGTCATCGATCGATTACTTTGAAATGAATCAACTCTTATTACCTTATATTTTCAACTAATACCTTGATTGATTAATCTAGGACTAGGGGTTAGTTCTTATAGGGTCAACTACAACTTCAATTAAGTCTTTTGGAAATTGCATGATGAAACGGTGTTGTGTTCCTCTCGACCAGAGTCATCGATCGATCACTCTAAGATAAATTGATTCTTATTACCTTATATCATAGCTAAATTGATTAACCTAGGATAAGAAGTGAGTTCTCATAGGGTCAACTACAATAAATGGCAGCAGCTATTTGATAATTTATAATAAATGGGTAATCTATTGCAACATATGACTTAATCTATTTAATAATTTACAACAAATGGGTAATTTATTGCAACAGATGACTTAATCTATTTGATAAATTCCAACAGATAAGTCATCTATTGTAACAGATTGAACATTTTTTTTATAGAATTTCAATTGAGTTCATACGTTCAACTAATACCTTAATTGATTAATCTAGGACTAGGGGTGAGTTATCATAGGGTCAAATACAACTTCAATTGATTCTTTTGGCAATTGCATGATGAGACATTATTGTGTTCCTCCCGACCAGAGTTGTCGATCGATCACTCTAAGGTGAATCGATTCTTATTACCTTATATGTTCAACTAATACCTAAATTGATTAATCTAGGACTAGGGTTGAGTTCTCATAGGGTCAACTAAAACTTCAATTAAGTCTTTTGGTAATTGTATAATGAGTCGGTATTGCGTTCCTCACGACCAGAGTCATCGATCGATCACTCAGAGCTGGATCAATTATTATTACCTTATATATTTAACTAATACCTAAATTGATTAATCTATGACTAGGGGTGAGTTCTCATAGGGTCAACTATAACTTTAATTGAGTGTTTGGCAATTGCATGATGAGACATATTGCATTTCTTTTGGCCAAAGT
>NW_025863884.1:0-1932 GCF_002878395.1 Capsicum annuum
GGGGGAGTTTGGTTGGAGCGTGACAGAGAAGAAAAATAAAAATTGAAGGCGTGGGAGGGGATAGGACGACTGGAAGGGGAAGTGGTGAAGAAAGTGGAGCTTTTTTATTATTTTTTTTAATTTGCTATTTTTTAATTTTTTTAAAAATTATTTTAAAATTTTTTTTTTAATTCCGTTTGCATAAAAAAAAATGCGTGAAAACACACGCTTTCTACCTCAGCAACTTAATGCTACATATGCATCAAAAGATTTTAAACTGTTGAGTTTTATTGAGTTGAAGAGTTTAAATGATAAAAATTTAAGTAGAGTGTTCACTTAACTAACTTAACAAGTATAAGAGCCTACTGAACTATTTTGCCATATATATATAAAAGTTCTTTTAGCAACTATTTGAAGTGCTTGACCCGGCAGAAAATTTATAATGGTAAATTATGAGGCATGTGAATTGGTCTCTTCATAAAACTAGATATTTTATGTATATTCTTAAAATTTAAAATGATATAATCTGCTAACTATCATATCATAAAGAGGCTAAATAGTATATTTGATAAAGTTGAGTTATTTAGTTTGAGGACTTGAATCAATTTCTAGTTAATGCATCAATTTTTAATTAATGCTAAAATAGTATATTTATATTTTAGAAATCGTAAATTGCCTTCAATTAATCCGGATGTATTTAAGTGCTTTGAAAGTAAGATTGCAAATTTTGATTATCTCTTAAAAACAATTTTTATAAATAATAATTTGTTATAGTTCTTGCATAAAGGAAGTGTTTATCTAATAATGCATAGATATTAATTATAATTAATTACATAGTAGGAGAAAATGGGTTATGGTTGATCATTTAAGGGTCGTTTGGTAGAGTGTATTGAGGAAAATAATGCATCATTAGTTAGTGGTGGAGCCATCTGCTCCAGGGAGTTCATCCTAATTCCTTCCATGAAAAATTATACTATTTTTATTCTAATTTTAGATGGTTAAAAATATTTTTATGCATATATAGTAGATGTTTAACCCTTTGATTAGTTCGTATATTTACTTTTGAACTCCCTCAATGAAAATTCTTGCTCCGCCATTGCTACTACTACCTTGTTTGGTACATTTTTAGCCTATGTATAACTAATATTTGCATTAATTATATACTCTATTGTGTATTGATGTGTGTATTACTAATATACCACTCATTTTTTAATGTATTTGTAATATAAAGGCTTCAATACATACATTAACTTGATGAACTACAAAATCACCCCTCAAATCTCATCTCAGTCTTTCAACTAAATCTACCACTTCTTCTGCGGATATCCATTTTTCCAAAGTCTGAGAATTTAGTTAAACCTATTTCACCACATGTCATAGGATTAGTCACCAGCTCTACTGAGACCCACGTTCGATCTTGATTTGTATCCGAACGTAACTTTACCAATTGCATTCGAATTGGTAGAGAAAAATTATTAGAGAGTCATTTCAAGATCAAAAAGTTATAATACTTTTCAAGGAAAGTTGTGAGAAAGATGAGGAGAAGCAACACCCAATTAATTAGAGATGACGGTTTCTCTACTCGAAGTGAATTTATAGACGAATGTTGTCATTTTTCTTAATTTTCACGAGATATCTGTGAATGGGAAGCAGGTTATTTTGATAAATAATTTTTTTTGATAAAATTATGTAAATACAAATTATTTTTAATATATCAAATCAAACATTGTGTAAGAAATAATATTTGATATTTGCATAACTAATATCAATATTATTAATACATGAGTAATGAAAATATTAATAGTATTACTAATATATTTTATTTAACATTATTCTTATACACTCTAACAAACGACTCCTTACAACAAGAGTTTGGCGTGCGGGCGATTTTGATGATAATTGTTGTCATAGGCAAAAGGCATGCGCATTGTAGTCCCAAAATTATGTAGGATT
>NW_025863885.1:0-2896 GCF_002878395.1 Capsicum annuum
GTGCTTCTTATTGTACTACTCTACGTAGAGTTCCACCAACCCAAACTAGTGCTGATCGGTCTCTCCATGCTGGTTATACTCATACCCAGATGCCTCAGGGAAATATCTCTAATGCAAATTTTTTCTAGTTTATTTATTTGCTTACTCAATTGGTGGCATCTTTGTCTCGCTGTTTGAATTGTGTTGGTTCTGTTGCTCCTTCGTTTGAGATCACTCATGTTGTCCAATTCATGAGGTTGAATCCCCTAACCAATATAGGCTCTATTGTTGAAGAGGATCCTCAAGGGTTTGTGGATGAGATGGAGAAGATTTTTAAAGTAAGGCATAGCTTGTCTGTGGTATAAGGAGTGGGAATAAATATTAGGTGATAATGTTAAGCCGGCAGTGTAGGATGAGTTTTAAGGTGCCTTTTGCTCTTTATTTCCCTATGTTTTGAGGGAAGTTAAGGTAGAGAAATTTGTGAATTTAGGTAAGATTAGTGTGAAATAATATGCATTGAAATTTTTGCAGTTTTTTTGTTATGCTCCAGAGTTGGTGTCTTCTATGATATCCAAGATGAGGAAGTTTGCTTCCGTCTGGTCCTATTACTTGGTATTGGAGTGTAAGGTTGCAATATGGAACAATGATATGGATATGTCTAGATTTGTGGTTTATAAGTAGCAGGTAGAGGATGAAAAGAAGCAGCAATCAGAGATGGGAGACAGGAAAAATAAGAAGTTAAGGTATTTATAGCAGGGTACAAATCAATAGAACAGTTGCAAGGATAGAAGGTAGTGGATGAATAAGAAGTCTTGGGAATATTCTAGTTCACATTCACCGGCAAGTGCTTCTTACCTTAAGATGTCTGGTGACCATCTTTGTCATACTAGCGGTGGTCCTAAGGCACACGGTTCCTAGTCTCAGGCTAGTGGAGCTCAGTTTGTCCCAACTTATCCTCTTTGCCATTTTTGTTGGCAGTTTCACCGAGGTTAATGTGATGAGAGAAGAAACTTATGTTTTAATTGTGGTCATCCTATAAATATACAGAGGAATTATTGTGCAGGTAAAGTTTTCACCAGAGCTAATAAGGTTTTAGTCACAACATCTTAAGCTTTGGCACCTAAAGGCGCCACATCTAGTACCGGCCATGGCCAAAATCAGATCTATTAACTTGATACTCATTAGGAGTCAGAGGAATCTCCTAATATTTTTACTGGTACATTAAATTTATTCTCCCATAATGTTTACTATTAGCTTGATTTAGGTTCTACCGTGTCCTATGTAACCCCTTCTATGGCTATGACTTTTGATTTTGGTCCTAAAATTATTTTTTACTCCTTTCTTCTCTGGTGGGTGATTCTATAGATTCTAGAAAAATCTATAGGAATTATGTGGTGTCCATCGTTCATAGGGAGATATTAGTGGATCTGATAGGGCTTAATCTGGTAAATTTTGATGTAATAATTGATTGGCTTCATTCGTGCTATGTGTCTTTGGATTGTAGGACTCGAAGGGTCAATTTCCAATTTCCTAATGAATGGGTAATTAAATGGGAGAGAAATTTCTTAGTACCCAAAGAGTGGTTTATTTCCTATCTTAGAGATCGAAAGTTGATTTCCAAAAGGTGCCTGTATCATTTTGTTTGGGTTAAGGATTCTAATTCTATAAGTCTTTTTTTGCAATTTGTCCTTGTAATTAATGAATTTCCGAAGTGTTCCCCTATGACCTTCCTGGAATTCCTCCCGATAGGGAAATTGATTTTGGGATTGATCTTCTGTCGGATATTTATCCTCTTTCCATTCCTTCTTATAGAATGGCTCTAACTGAACAAGGAACATAAGGAACAATTAAAAGATCTTCTTGATAAAAGGTTCATTAATCCTAGTTTTTCCCCATGGGGTGCTCCTATGTTTTTTGTGCAAATAAAAGATGGGTTTCTTTGGGTGTGTATAGATTATTGTCAGTTAAATAAGGTGACAGCGAAGAATAAGTACCCCTTTTAAAGGATTTATGATCTTTTAGATCGACTTTAGGGTGCTACGTGTTTCTCTATGATTCTTAGCTTTCAGTTATTCTAGCCATGTGAGTCATTACATATAGCATACATATTCTATGAATTTTAATAATATTGAGATATTACTTTTACTTATGTTTTCACCCCATATACTCAGTACATCCTCAAAGTACTAATCTACATATATGTCTATATGCTACATTGTCTCATAATTAGGTTCAGGTTCTCAGTCTCAGCAGCGTGAATGATTTCGAGTATCTCTATCAATATCCCGACAATTGGTGAGTTGTCATGGTTCGAGGGTCCATTTATCTAGATTTCTAATTTTCTCAGTATTAGATGAGTTGCTTTTAGTTTAGTCCGAGTCAGTTGGGGGTTGTCTTAATTGCTCTCTAGTTTCTAGTAGTAGAGGCTTGTCGGACTACTAACAATTATTTTCAGACTTTTAGTATTAGTTACCCAAATAGTATATTCAGTTGATCCTAGACAGTTTTGATATAATGCATTATTTTAGCATTGCTATCTGATTAAATTACTTTAATATGAGTTATAGACTTAGTAGCAGGCTTACAGGGTTAGCTTGAGAATAATCATAGTCTTGAGCACCGTGTGACCTCTCGGGACCAGGTTTTGGGGCATTACAAAGGCAATATAAGAGGAGGCATGGAGTCATAGTATTACTTCCATCAAGAAAAAACAAGTTTTGTCTATGTAAGAATGCTGGTCACAAAAGAACTGCATGCCCGAATCATAATCCACCATGATTATCGTAATAGTAAAAGTTATGTTATTGTTTGTTATAGACTTTGATCTTTTTAACTCATTGTTATGAAAATAGCTATTATTATTTATTATATAAATTATCTTTTCCTTAACTTGTGCATCAATAAAAAGAGGTAAAGT
>NW_025863886.1:0-1321 GCF_002878395.1 Capsicum annuum
TACTTATATGGGGTTCATGTTGATATATATACTGACCATAAGATCTTGCAATATATTTTTTATCAGAAGGATCTAAATTTAAGGCAGTAGAGATGGCTTGAGCTTTTAAAGGACTACGATGTTGATATCTTGTACCATCTAGGGAAAGCAAATGTGGTAGATGATGCGTTAAGTCATAAGGCTATGATGGCGCTTATAGAAAGGAAAGGGATGATTAAAGATCTTCACCAGTTAGCTAGTTTGGGAGTTCGCCTTATTGAAACTCCGGATAAAGAGCTTATCATACATAATACTGTGGAATCTTCATTAGTAGCTGAAGTGAAGGAGAAATAATATGCAGATCCTATTTTATTACAGCTTAAGGAGAACGTTCAGAGTGGTGCGACCAAGGCATTTGAGCTTATGCGAGAAGGAGTACTTCAGTGCCAAAACCGATTGTGTGTGCTGGATGTCGACGGGCTAAGAAAGAAGATTATGATAGAGGAATATTGTTCAAGGTATTCCATTCATCCAGGATCAACCAAAATGTATCAAGATTTTAAAGATAAGTATTGGTGGAATGACATGAAGAAGAGCATTGTAGAATTTGTAGCTGAATGTCCAAATTGTCAAAGAGTTATAGTTGAGCACCAAAAACCCAGAGGTTATATGCAATGCATTGATCTTCCAAGCTGGAAGTGGGATATGATAAACATGGATTTCGTTATTGGTTTGCCTCGTACATCCTGGAAGTTTGATTCTATATGGGTGATTGTTGATAGGCTTACCAAATCCGCACATTTCCTACCAGTTAGGACCACTTACACAATTGAAGAGTATGAGAAGCTGTACATTAAAGAGATAGTCCGATTACATGGACTGCCAATCTCTATTATATCAGATCGGGGAACCCAATTTACCACAAACTTTTGGAAGTCTTTTTAGAGGTGTTTGGGAACACAAGTGAAGTTGAGTACAACTTTTCACCCTCAAACAGATGGACAAGCGGAACGTACTATCCAAACACTTGAATATATGCTACGAGCTTGTATAATAGATTTTAAGGGCAACTGGGATGATCATTTACCTCTTATTGAGTTTGCCTACAATAATAGCTATTATTCAAGTATCAAAATGGCACCATATGAAGCTTTATATGGAAAGAAGTGTAGATAACCAATAGGATGATTCGAAGTGGGTAAAACTCCTTTGTTCGGACCGGATCTTGTTTATCAATCCATAGAGAAGGTTAAAGTAATTTAGCAAAGACTGAAAACAGCCCAAAGTTGACACAAGTCATATGTGGATAGTAGAAAGATTGGGCTAGAGTTTTCTATAGGTG
>NW_025863887.1:0-4533 GCF_002878395.1 Capsicum annuum
TGCTTTGTGCAATTGAAGAAGATGGTAGCCAGTTTTGAAATTTTTTCTCACTTGTTATGACACAGACTCGACTCAGAGACATAAGAAAAATGACAATAATTTTTATTTGATGATAAAGATGCCAAAAAATCAAAAATAGAAAAATAAAAAGAAAAGGAAAAAATAATAGGCATGATTTTTTTTTAAACAACAGAAGAAAACTTATTTGGGTATGGTATCCAATTCCAGCAATCATGACATACATTTTGATTATACTTGATCTATCCACACTAATTATTACAACTTTTGTCCACTTATTGAGTTTGAAATGGACTCAACCTTTAATATGCTCTCTCTAGATCACAATCCTCCTTTGGCTAGTGACACCTCAATGGGTTTTTTCCAATGCCTATCTCATTTTCATTTCTTTTTCAGCTCACTGTCGCCTTATGGTGCCCAAAAGGATTTTCACTAATAAGACTCTCATTTTTACTCATTCATTTTTTTCATTCATCTTTTTTTTAAAAAAAAATAATGCCCAATATACGAAACATCGTGCACCCATAACATGTTTAGCTTTGACATTCTCAAAGATCGATCTGAAGGTCTTTCTTCAGTTGTAACTTGGCTTTTGGAAAAGGTTAGAAAGAAAGGGAGGAATGAGGCTAAAAAATTTACATAATATTGGGTGAAACATACAACTTTTGGAATCGACTCTTTTTAAAAAATAAACTTTGCCCCAATTTCATTTCATTCTGGGTAATTTAAATTTTCTTTTGGTTGGACCGAACCCCAGAGTAGGGCTGCCTACGTATCTTGTCATAGCAAGAATCAGGTCTCACGTAATTCGGATAACTTGTTCTTTTACTTGATTTTCTTTCTTTTTTTTTCTTTTCTTGACTTTTCTCTCTTTTTTTTCTTCTTTTTTTTTGAGAGAGAGAGATATTTTTTTCGACTCCATTTTTTTATACTTTTCTGACTTTGTTCTTTTTTTTCTTGACACTTTTCTGACTCTACTTTTTCTTGACACTTTTTTTTGCAGACACTATTTTGATTCCAAAAGAGGAATATAAAAGAAATAAAACAAAAGCTCAAAAGGGATAACAAAGGATGACACAACATTTGGATAGCAGAATGAAATGCCTTCGTCATATCAATCCTTAAAAACGCTAGTACATAACATGCAATCTAGGAATGGAACATGAAGATCATACACATCTTTTCAATATTGATCGTGACTAAGCACATGCATGTGTGTTACTTTTTTTAAGCTTGTGAAACATACAAGTCCACTTGTGTTATACTTTTTCTCTCGATGGATGACTCATGCCCTTTTGGAGCTAACTTCCTCTTGTTTTTCTTGATAGTGGATACTATATTTTATGTGATCGACCCTATTCAAAATTCTCGAATTGAATCTTCTAAGCGATGATCAAGTTATTTTCTGATTCACAAAGTGATTGCCTCAATATATTCAAGTGAGGTTGTAACTATGTCCCCAAATACCTAAACACTTAACTTATTTTTCTTACATTTTTTTTTTGTACTCTAGGTTCTTGATCAAATGTTTCAGCACTAGATTGGGTTTTAAGATTTGGCTGAAAATTCAACATGCATATCATATCACTGGAATTGCCACAGAAGAAAAAATATGTATATAGAGAAAAAAAACAATATATGTTTAAATAAGAAAAACAAAAGGGACACATATTTTGTTAACAGAAAAGATAGAAAGATTTTGAACAATAATAAGACAATAAGATAACATAGATCCCGAACTACAATCCATAAATATTCGGGAAACAGAAGGAAAACAAAATAGACTACCAAAACTCCTTCCAAGTAAGGGAAGAGGAGTGACTTCCAAATTGTCGAGCTTAACATCTTAGCCCCTGGTTTGAATATCAACATGACTAGAGCTTTTCTCACTGTCAATGTTCTGTACCATAATTAATCTATCATGAATCACCATTTCAATTTCTCTTTTCAAATCTAGACACTCTTCAATACTATGACTTCGGGCATCAGAATGATACGAACATCGTGTATTAGGATCAAAATTTCTTGAACGGGGATTAAGAGTGTGTCCAAGGAGAGGAGTAATCATGACCTCCTATATCAATCTCTGAAATAAACTAGCATATGACTCTCCAATTGGTGTGAAGCTATCTCTCAACTTCTGCCTCATTTCAGTATTTAACTTGGATAAAAAATTGGACCTAGAAAAGCTTTGGTATATTTGTGGAATTGGATGATAACTCTGAGGAGTTGGTGTGTGCCATTGTGGGTAAGAAAATGGATGAGCATACAATTGTGCATTGTTTAAAGGATACTGATGAAGTAGAACGATATATCTTGGATTTTGCAAAGAGGAACCTTGATGCATGTGAGCATATGAATTTGATGTGCAAGCTCGGTATTAAGACTGGCAATATTGCTGAGTTGGACCTCTTGAGCTCTGCTTTGCCCCTGTAACAAAAATAGGTATATTTTCCTTTTTCTTCCCTTTTGTCCGTCTCAATTGATGGCAATATCGCCCCAAGTGTTTCACAAAATCCTCGTACCTATTATGTTTCTCAAATTTTGATATCTCAAGGCTTGGAGGAAGGTTAACACTTGAAGACACGTCTGCATCTTTATATGTAACATCTTCATAATTCATAATTTCCTGAGAATTTTTTGTAGCCTTTTCTGTGCTCTTCATTTTTCTAGCCATTTTCTCTTGCTCTTCTGTCATGTAATACTTCTTAGTAAGAAATTCTGGTGGTCCAACTAACATAGACGTGGGCTCAGGAGTATAATAGTGATCATCAAGAGTGTTGAACATCGACTTACTAGCAGATTGGGGAGGCACAATCGCCGGATCAAAAGCTAAGGTAGAAACCTCAGTAGAGAGTGGAGCAACAGAAGCAGAGACTATAGGTATCGTTATCGATGTGCTAGATTTATACTGAAGATCTAGAGAAGTAGTGATTGAAACATTGAGATTCTTTTGTCTTGAAATAGACTCTGAGGTATGTTGTGGCGCATAACCAACAACAGAAAACTAACCTTGCAATTTTTGTTAAAAACTTAAGGTATTTGTTGGGGCAATAGTGGAAAATGGCGAAAGAGGCATCCCACTGGCCCAAGCTCGATACATTTCAAACATTTGTTTCCTCAAACTCACAATCTCTTATTTTAACCTCTCATTTTCCTGACTCTTTGTCTGATCCATGATTTCACTTTCTATATTCTTGCTGGGCATGACTCTTTTTCCTAAATTTGGTGTAATATGAGGGACCAACCAAAATACGACAAACGAACCACCTTAAATTAACTGTGTAAGAAATAACAAAGGCGTCAGAATGCAATATTTTTTTCAAAAACTCTTTTTCTTTTATCTTCTTTTTGAAAAGATCACCGAACCCCAGAAGGAATACCTACATATCTCAATAAGATGAGAATCAGGTGTGCGTAGTTCTTGAAGCGGGAGATCTAAAGAAACATAATTTTCTTTTAATTTGAGAAATGAGAAATATTTTTTTTGAATTCAGTAATAATGATAAAACACATTTTATTTTTGAAAATAAATTAATTTATTTTATATATAGATAAAAACTCTCTTCTTTATTTATTTAGAAGGAAACACAAATATATTTTTTCTTTAAAATCACCGAATCCACGAAGGACTGCCTACGTATCTCAATAAAATGAGAATCAGGTGTACGTAGTTCTTGAAGCTTATGTCGTACAAAATTTAGCCTCAAGACCCCTAAAGGTTCAGGGCTATTAAGATTTATATTTTTTGTAAAAACTTAGCCTCATGATCCCTAAAGATTCAGGGCTATTAAGATTTATATATATTTTTTATTTTGTAAAACTTAGCCTCATGATCCCTAAAGATTCTGGGTTATTAAGATTTATATATATAAATTGAACTTGAGAATAAGAAAAATAATTATGAAAGTAATCATATTTTCAAAACATTCCCTAATAAATCTATGAATAATTTTTCAAAAGATAGGGTTGTACCCCGAAAAAGGGATTCCTACGTATCTCAATTAAGAGTGAGAATCAGACCCTCGTAGTTCATGAATATCGTAAAACTATGTCACTAAAATTTTTCTTTTCTTTTTAAAAATAAATTTTTTTTCTTTGAAAAATGATTCACTAAATATGAGGATAATTTAATCTCTTGCATTTTAAAGTTGCTTGAAGCTGGTCAACAAACAAATAGCCTTCCAAATAAATTTCAAAGAGCACGTAGGATGCACATGTTGGTCTTTATAAAGTCGGTCACCTGTCCTAGACGGACCCGGCCCCTGTGCCAAATCCCGCTAAATTAAATGCATACGATACAAATAAAGCGACACCTAATAGGGATAACCAGATTCTAAGTTTTCAGTTCTTCTAAGTTTCAGCCTAATAGGGATAGGTGTCTAGACTGGCTTACCCGAGTGAACACTCGAGCCAGGGAGGGACAACTTGGTCGGTAGCAGGGCAACACCGCCTTCGTTGCCGATCCGAACCCCTCTTAATATGTGTGACTATAATCCTTCACCAGGTGCCTTG
>NW_025863888.1:0-1106 GCF_002878395.1 Capsicum annuum
GATGACTTAATCTATTTGATAGTTTACAATAGATTCGTGATATATTGCAACAAATGACGTAATTTGTTTGATAATTTACAACAAAAGCGTAATATATTGCAACAGATTACCTAATTTGTTTGATTTGATCCAACAAAAAAGACATCTATTGCAACAGGTTGAACATTTGTTTATATATAATTTCAATTGAATTCATATGTTAGACTAATACCTTAACTAAATGTGAGTTCTCATAGGGTTAACTACAACTTCAATTGAGTCTTTTGAAAATACATGATGAGACGGTATTGCGTTCCTCCCGACTAGAGTCATCGATCAATTACTTTGAGCCGAACCGATTCTTACTACCTTATATGTTAGACTAATACCTTAATTGATTAATCTAGGAATAGGGTACTAATACCTTAGTTGAATAATTTAGGACTAGGGGTGAGTTCTCATAGGGTCAACTACAACATCAATTGAGTTTTTTGGCAATTGCATGATAAGATGGTACTGTGTTCCTCCTGACTAGAGTTATCAATCGATAACTCTGAGCTGAACCAATTCTTACTACCTCATATGTTCAACTAATACCTTAATTGATTAATCTAGGATAGGGTACCAATACCTTAATTGAATAATCTGGGACTAGGGGTGAGTTCTCATATGATCAACTATTGATTAATCTAGGACTAGGGGTGAGTTCTCATAGGGTCAGCTACAATAGATGACAATGCCTATTTGATAATTTACAATATATGGGTAATCTGTTGTGATATATGATAATCCATTTGATAATTTACAACAGATGGGTAATCTGGTCCTGAATATAAAGTAACATCCTATTCTTCCGGAGGGTCGTGAACATAAAGTAACCTCCCATTTTTAAGGAGGGTCCTTAACAGAAAGTAAAATTCCATTTTTCATGAAGGTCCTAAACAGAAAGTAAGGTTCCATTTTTTAGGAGGGTCCTGAACAGAACGTAAAGTCCCATTTTTCATGAGGGTCCTAAACAGAAAGTAAAATTTTTATTTTTTAGGAGGATCCTGAACAGAAAGTAAAATCTTAATTTTTAGGAGGGTGTTGAACAGAAAGTAAAATCTCATTTTTCAGGAGGGTCCAAA
>NW_025863890.1:0-3601 GCF_002878395.1 Capsicum annuum
ACTACACAATAACAATACAAGCACGATAACAACAAGATTCTAAGATGTTCAACACCTATAATCAGTGAGCCACAAACTAAGATTACAGTACAATAACAAGAACAAAAATGACACAACAAGGTCTCGGGTTTGGACACCCAAAATCGAGAATGAACACAACAACAATAATAAGATAGAATGATAGATAACTTGACACACAATGCACAAACACTATGAACCAAAGTGTAAATTCAACACTAAGACCCAAGAATTCATACAAATAACATCAAGTTCTTACGGTTATCTCAAGGGAACGGAATCCCCAAGCAACCAACGTTTCAAAACAAGCAACCAACACAAGTGATTCCACACTTGTTATAAGTGATATCCACACTTGTATGAACACTCTCAAAGAGCTCTCAAAATATCATCTAATTTATGACAAAATGACCTAACATGTTCTATTTATAGCCTAGGTTTCAACTTAATACAAAATGACTAGAATGCTCTTAATGAGCCAAGACAAAAGAGAGGCCTTGGAGTGTGCATATTAGATGGCTTTGGAGTATTGGGATTTGTTCTCTACACTTCAAAGCTTGTTCCATTAGTTGGGAAGCCACCCGAGCTTGAGTCTCTACATATTGGTCCACAATCATGATCGTACTTGTATCATCCTCCCCTTCTTAAAAAAGAATTCGACCTCGAATTAGAACCTTGCAAAATAATAGGAAGGACAAGCAAACACAAGTTCCTCAAGGTATGAGGGTTAGGATTAGTGTGATCAATCATAGCATCTTGCCAAGGTGGCTCAAACTTCACATACACCCAAACATCCCTCTTACCCGAATACCCTTCCAAGAAAGAGTCAACTAGTCTATCCACACAAGTGTGACAAGAAACAAGGAACAAGAGTTTCTCATCAAGTGGAAAACATATAATCTTCTTGGAACAACAAATAGGATTGAAATCGAGATAGGACGGCCATAAATTCCATGCGCATTCAAGTTATTACAAAAGACATCCTCATCACCATACTTCAAATGATCACCGGGATCAAATGGGTGGAGTGTCAATGGACACGGTTTTAGGATGTATTTCCTTTTCCCAATACTACCACTGGTACAATCATATATCCCATCTATTCTAGCATGGTCTACGACAAAAACAACAAGAGGGTCATCCATAGTCAATCGACCAACATATTCAACTTCACTTTTTTCACACACAAGTTGGTCTTCATGACTTCCATAAGACAATGTACTATCACTTGCCACAATGACCTCAACACTAGATGGATCAACTAGTGTATCCACAATCTCAAGTTGTACATTATCTTGACCAAATAGAGGCACATTCGGCTCACCTGAAGGCAAACTACCATTCACACTTAGTTGGCTACTAGCCTCATTCACTAGAGTGCAAGAGTTAGTTTAATTACCTTGTATCTCATGTGTAGCATGCCCACTCACAAGAACTTGATTAGGAAGGCTTGGATTCTCTATCAAGTTATCCAACTCCTTGCAAAGAGAGCTTTCCGTCCCTTCCATTCTTCCTTCCACTCGGTCCATTATTTTTTCCATTCTCTTTATTCGGCTACTAAGGTCATGTTTCATACCTATTATGGCAGCCATCAAATCGTTCATATTCACCTTTTCCAATGTCATAGTTCCTAGCAAAAGAAATTCTAAACAAAAACATTAAAAACAACAAACTAGTAAATGTTAGAAAAGAAAACATCCTCACAAGCTCTCACACTTTGAAATGCCTCTCAATTGGCCTCACAAGTGTTGGTAACTCGTTCATACTCTAAGGAGATTACTTGGTACCAATTGGGGATCGAGGTCGGAATAGATTCTTTTTTGAAACAACTCAAAGAAAATATGTACGGACTTGAACCAAGAAAGTACAACGAATTTCAAAAGATAAAAGTACACAAAGAAACGTAGACACAAATAAACGAACCCAAAAACTAATTTACAACCTAGTAAACAATTACTAGTTTGTTAATTAGCAATAGAATCAACAAATTCCAAATAAGAAACAAAGATTAGAAACTAAGAAATCAAAAATTTTAGCCTAAATTTGTCGTGTGAACAGTAAAACGTGATGTGGCAGCCACGTATTGGTTGAGGTCTTAACAAATTTTATTTTCCAAAATTGGAAGTCTTGAGCAATTTGTGATTTGGAATTGGTGGAAATTTATTTAGGAGGGAAACAAATCTTGAAATCCTATTGTCACATTCAAAAGTGGAATACTTGACTTTTTTATACCATCCCCTTTAAATCAAGGAGAGTTGTTGGGAAGTGATTGACTAGTTGATGGGTGATGGAAAGTCTTTCAAGACTAACAAGCTTTCACCTTTTTCTCTTCAACTTTATAGATCTAGTATTCACTTTATTTTAACAAGTCTTGAAAGGGATGAAGAACATCAAGAACAACTTTAAAAATCACCAAGAACACAATAATCCCAACAACCAATTCCAATAACAAGGCCAACAAATCATGGCCAAGTCCACCAAGATGACAACACAATCGGTTAAGGCTTTAAGTTCACAACAACACTTCAACAAATGCAAGCTCAAATTTAGATCTTGACTCAAGAGTGTTAGTGATGAAGAAAACTAACACTTGAAACACCAAGACAAAAAAAATGACTCCTAGATCTAATGTTCAAGTCTCAGCCAAACACAACAAGAACACAACAAACTTTCGGCCAAGATCCAAACTCAAGAAAACTAATTTTTTTTGTATTTTCAAGCAAGCTAGCCCAAGACTGATCTTGTGGGAACAAAATCAAGCCATGCTTTGATACCAAATGATACAAAATCGACAAGGAAGACACTAAAACACACCAAAACAGTCCATGATTTGAAGAATCGAGGAACCCCTTTGGTGACCCCTCTCAGATTCATTACACAATAACAATACAAGCACGATAACAATAAGATTCTAAGGTTTTCAACACCTATAATCAGTGAGGCACAAACTAATATTACAACATAATAACAAGAACAAAAATGACACAACAAGGTCTCGGGTTTGGACACCCAAAACCGAGAATGAACACAACAACAATAATAAGATAGAATGATAAATAACTTTACACACAATGCACAAGCACTATGAACCAAAGTGTATATTGAACACTAAGACCCAAGAATTCATACAAATAAAATCAAGTTCTTACGGTGACCTCAAGGGAACGGAATCCCCAAGCAACCAACGTTTTAAAACAAGCAACCAACACAAGTGATTCCACACTTGTCACAAGTGATATCCGCACTTGTATGAATAATCTCAAAGAGCTCTCAAAATATCATCTAAGTTATGACAACATGACCTAACATGTTCTATTTATAGCCTAGGTTTCAACTTAATAAAAATGACTAGAATGACCTTAATGAGCCAAGACAAAAGGGAGGCCTTGGAGTGTGCACATTAGATGGATTAGGAGTGTTGGGACTTATTCTCTACACTTCAAATCCTGTTCCATTGGTTGGGAAGCCACCCTAGCTCGAGTCTTTACGTATTGGTCCACAATCATGATCGTACTTGTATCACGCTGCCACAGCCGGTAATCGACAAATATGATTTATTTGAAGATGAGAGTTTGGATGCTCA
>NW_025863891.1:0-2576 GCF_002878395.1 Capsicum annuum
CATTTTCACCACTAGCTTTATTAGAAGTGTTTAAATCATCTTCAAACAAGACATTACACCTAAAGAGAGTGTGATCTACCTCACGGACAGATTTGGAATAAGCAAGTTCCTCACACTCTAAATGATCAATATCAAGTTTCAAGGATGTTCCAAACACAAGATTACCCCAAGAAGAAATCTCGGGTTCACTCCCACTTTGTTGACCAATATTTTCAAATACTTCACTCACTTGAGCTCTATTAAGCACATCACACATATACTCAAGTGGGGGATAATTCTTACAAACAAGTTGATCAACACCAATTACACATGACGATATACTTCCATTCAACATATAGGCTTCAACACTAGGTGGACATAAATTGATCTTCCAAGAAGAGTCAATATCGTCATCAATAGGATCAACTAGTGTATCCAAACTCACAATATGTACATCACCAACAAGAGGCAAGAAATCATTAGAATCATAAATAAGTAAGCTACTACTCACACTCAATGGCTTACTAGCCACACAATTGTCATTTACATGTACTAAAGTGTTAGAGCTAGCTATTTTACCTTTAAGATCTTGAGTAAACTCTTCCTTGCTGTGAGGTGAAGGTCCTCCACAATCTTGGGCGGAAACTTCCTTTTGGCATTATTCGCCTTCGCTTGCCATGTTGGTACCTACACAAATATCCTTAGAAATAGAAAAACAACCAATGTTAGTACGGTTTGGTAGAAATCCCCTCACTTCTCTATACATATTGTCTCATTTTTCCACTATTGGATTACCACCTTGCACTTCCTTACTCCTCTCAATCTTTTGTCTCTCATCATGAATCAGATTAGAGTAGGTAAGTATTTCTCTTTGCGGTTTGGGTAGCAAGTACGTTATGAGGCAATTTCCTCATTTGTCTCGTACAATATTAGGCCAATTTTGCACTTTAGGAACTTGATGTTGTACAAACCAATTGGCACCCAAGCTCATATGATCGTAGGTTAAGGAAAAAACATCGCACCACACCTCCTTATGGTAATCAAATTGGGAGAAGATAACTTTTACCCTCTCGGTAACCTTGAACTCGCCGAAGCGGTATGGAACAAGTAAAGGCTCTCAAAATAACCCCAAGTAGTCAACCATGGACGGAAGAATATAGTTTCCATAGTACTTATCATTCAACACCATAAGGCAGCCCGGTATCCCACAAATAGTCACCTTTCTGGAGTGTACACTCCTCCTTGGATCAACATTGTAAGGCACACGAGTACCCGTTGGTTTTGGAGATGCTTGCCCTCTTCTTCTTATGGGACAAACTCTACTACAGCTAGTATAACCAATCACACCATTTTGACCTTGATAATAAGTACTATAAGGTAAAAAATATGATCTTTCACACTCCACACGCGTACTCTCATCATAGCTCTCATAAGCTTTGCGACTGAAAGAGTTATACCGAACATCAAATATAGGTTCAGAGTGGGAAGTATAATACTCCTCACATGCCTCAACTTCATCATAAGAAGCATCACGAGGTCCTACATCATCTCCAAATTCACCATAAGCACTAGGCACATCATTCCCCTCATTTTTCTGTCAAAACAGTAACTTTCAAATCTGCCCAAGTTTTGATCATGACTATTTTCATAGCCTCCGTAATCTCCCTCAACTTCGTAGCCATAAAAACCCTTACTACAATCATAGTCTCCCATATTGTAGTCACATTAATCCCCGTCTATCGAAGACATGTTCCCCTTATATTATCTTTTAAACCTACAAAATGAACAAACAAGATTAGTAGTAAAACCTCCTCACCAACACTCGTATTCACTCACTTTTGTGATCCTCATAATTTGGAGCGGCGAACATTGAAAGTTGCTTATACTCCGATAGTCAATAAGATGTCAATTCTACTTGGCGGCCAGAATAGATTCTTGTTTGATCGACTCAAGACACAAAACAAAATCTACTTATGAACTTGAAACAAAGAAGTTACGATGAGTTAAAAAAATAAGAAAAGCACATAAATAACGAAGACACGAAAGAAACGGACTCAACAACTAATCTACAACTAAGTAGGTGATTACTAGTTGCTAATTAGTATTAGAACCAACAACGAAACTAAGGGACAATAAAAATGAAACTAAGAATCTAAAATTTTGAGCTCAAAAATATTGCGTGAATAGTAGCAGTGATGATGTGGCAGCCATGTATTGGTTCGGTTTTATCAAGTGGTTATTCTCAAATGTTCAAGTGTTGGTCAAAAATTAATTTGGATTGATGAAATTTGTTTTAGGAGGGAAAATAAGCCTTGGGGCCTTTTTCAATTTTCAAGACATGACTTTTTCTTGTACTTCTCCTTAAAACATGGGTCCTTAAATCATAGAAAAGTGGTTGAGAAGTGATATAAAGTCTTTTGGTGGTTGGGGGTCTTTCAAGACTAACAAGTACATACACCTTTTTCCTTCACCTTTTAGGATCTAACATTTACTTTATGTTCTAACAATATATGAAGGAAGGTGAAGAACTTCAAGAACAACAACAACCACACCAAGAACAATAATAACAATTTTCAAGACAATAACAATTCCAACGG
>NW_025863892.1:0-1118 GCF_002878395.1 Capsicum annuum
TTACTTATCAATGAAAACATTTAGCAAATCGAGTATTGTATGGACAAGATATTCAACAATGAAAATTTTATATTATTTCTATGTTTTTTATTTCTTAAGCTGCAAAATTTTTAAGATACTTAAAGTCCATTAAGTACACATGCTGGATTGTTTTGCAAAATTCCAAGGTAAAGAGGCATTCTTATATTGTTTTGAAAAAGTTTGTCAATATCAATTTAACTATATGCGGTACTTCTACCTCTTAAATACATACAGTATGATTTTGAATCCAAGAATGCTTTCTCTTCTCCTAAATACTGATCTAAGTTCAATTCAAAGAGATTATGCTCAAATTGCTCAAGCTTGTGGAAAGTCCCGGATAACATTGATACCATGAATTCAAATTGTTAAGTGTCCATCAATAAGAATAACTTATAAAACTAAGCCAAGAAAATAACAAAAAGTACATAATATGACATTACAAATACAAATATACTTAAGCTATTGTCTACGATTATTATTTGCACGTTCTTGGTTCAGACAGCTATGCCTGCCCTATTATTCTGCAGATTCCACGAGCTTTTGAGTATCTTGTATGTCCAACGTCCATCTCATTTGAAATATGTGTAGTTATTTAGATCCTTTCTTTCGAATAAATGTCTCATTGCAAACTATTTTTAGGGCGCTTGCAACTAGTTTGCTTCATCTCCAAGTGATTGAAATAACACTCGATATGTCTCAAAATATTTCACTGTGCTATAATATTCACTGACCAAATCATGTACATCCCTATTCATATTCACAGTAACCTTCAACACATGTGAACATGGCATGTGATATGCTTGCCACTTTTGTCATTCACACGTATTCTTACTAAATTTAATGATATTTTTTCTGCCACCACAACCTTGACGATGATATATTTCAACCTCAAATACCCTTGTTTCTCTATTATAAGTTGTCACCTGATAGTTTTGGACTTCAATTCATACTTTGATTTTTTTTTTCGCAACCATAGGTGGCCATAGTTCTTTTTCATTAATGGGATCTTGTGCATACTGCATCCTGGACACAAATCGTTCCACAATTTGATCATATGTAAGTTTAATCATTGCAGTAATTGGAAGACCTCGAGATTT
>NW_025863893.1:0-1119 GCF_002878395.1 Capsicum annuum
GAATCTTGAATAAATTTGCAGAATTTATTCAAGATTCCAAGTTCCTAGTTTAAGAACTCCAAGAACCATCATTCAAAGTCACGATTAACATCTCAAAAATGAGTATCGATCTAAAGTTCATCATTCAAGGTATGTGGGGTTTTTCAACAAGAACTCTCTTTCATTCTTGTGCCCAAAAGTAATTTTCTTTACTAAGGCATGATTTTTGTTTGATTTTTATGAATTTAAAGCATGAACCCATATCTTATAATGATTATTATGAAATCTTGATATTTATGATTTTGAAAGATGAATTTATATGTGTGGAGATATAAATCATGAATCTTGAATGATATTTATCATGATTTTGATATTTGGGTCGTGAATCCCCATTGAAAATTATATTTTTTTGAGAAGGTGTATGTTATAAGCACGTTGATGTTGAATATTTGAGATATTTTGAATGATTTGACCTTTAGGTCTCAATGGAGTTGTTTTGAACTCGAGTGTGAAAGAAATCCACAACGTGGTTGATTTTGATAGATGGGAAGCATGATGGTTCCCGATGTACATTTATATATTATTGAAATTATTTTGTTGTGGATTGTCTTTGAAATGATCTGAGCTAAGTCCGGAAGAAATCTTTAGCACCGAGTGAGAGGTATAAAGCGATCTTACTTCCCTAGAACTACGTGCCCTCATAGGAGTGAGCCTGAGGCTAATTTATATAGTGATCACTAGTTTGTGTGGATTTGATATCTAAAGTCCTACTCCAATGAAAAGGATAGGACGGCTTCCCCCAACGTGGGTTGTACGTTGGACTCCATGTAGCTCACATGGTTTATGTCGGTTATAGGATCTCCCAGTATGTGTGTGTTTCCTTATGTCTATGGTGAATGGTGAAGTGATTTGAAAGTGGAATTGTGAAAGTTATTCTTTCGAAAGATTTAAATGATATTTACATTATGAAAATTGATATTCTTGATGAACTGAAAGTGATTGAAAAATTATATGATGACTCACATGTGTTATTGTACTTATTTCATCCTCTCATGATTATGATGATTTTCTTTGGGCTATGTGAGTCTTTCATACATCCTGCATATTTCTTATAAATATTTATGATGATGATATTTATAC
>NW_025863894.1:0-10287 GCF_002878395.1 Capsicum annuum
AAACCGCTTTATACTTTACTTTAAAGGTGTAATTTGGGTAACATCAATAATGTAGAATATATGGTTTATGTGCATGTGTTCTAAATAAATTGCTCGACTTTTTTAGATAAAATTATAAACTGGGAAAATTGCTATTGCACACCACCTAGTGTAAGCCTGAAATATTCTTTACATTCCTAGACTGCTCATTGCACCCATGTAGGCCAAACTTATTTTAATTTATGATTGTTACCGACCCATTACATTTGTGATAAAGGTTCCATAGTACTTGGGTATGATCCTTATTTATATTTACAAAAAGGCCATCACATTCATGGTGATATGGGTTATTAGATCCTTATGTTTGCAATAGATGTCCCATGTTTTCTATGAAGGGACCCCTGGGAGCATAAATACCCCACTTTTATGATGTTAACCCCATTTTAACATGGTATTCCTCCATAGTTGATCTTAGATGAGTTCACTTCAGGGGTCTATCACCTGAGTAAGTTGAGGTTAGTAAATTCTATTTCTATGGACTATTTTTCCATTCTTTATGCATCTAATTCCATGAAAATTCCATTAAAATTGCTTGTCAAAATTCTTGATTTCTAAAATAATTTGGTTATATTTTGAGCCTCAAATCAGGCTCTAACCTTGATATAATTTTGAGCATAAACTCCTTGTTGTACAAGGAAGGTAATTGGAGGTTCAATTATTAGAATTTCATAAGCGGATCCCATTGGTGGACTTTTGACCCTTTCAATAAGATAAAGTATAAATTTCAATATAGGTAACTATTTTCAAATCCACTGCAATATAGTTATGAAGCACCTGGGATTTGGGGCGTTGAAAAATTTATGAGTTCTGAGCTATCTACCCTATTAATGACTTATATAACGAGTTGTAATATTTCTTTAAGGGTCATAATACCCAGTCATAATGATCCCAAAATGATTTTCCTATGTCACTGCCTTGATAACAATTGGACATAATGAGTTGTAGAGACTACTAACGAGTTGTAAGAAGGGTATTTCATAATATGTCTAGTGTCGTGCCTCTATTGAAACTATTGAGACTACAACATGACCGTATGAGTCACAATGTCTCATATAAGACGTAGGGTTCCAGTTGTAGGGTTCATAATGAAGAGCCCAAGAGGGTTCTGGTTTGGCTACGAATGGAAGGCTTACCGTCTGAGACTACCCGTAGTCATAATACGAAGCTTGGAACCACATGAGATCCCAAGCTAACCCATGAACTGCATACTATTGAGAAACGCCTTTAATATGTAAAACAAAACTTAATTTGATGAGCGAAAGCATACTCATATTTGAATAAAGTTAACGCTGAAATAGTTTGCAACGTTATATAATTGAAGAAAGAAACTCAAATTACATGACTAACTCTGACTGGCATCTATGAAGCCTCTACTATATTGACTATAAATAGCTGGGACATGCCTTCAACTTACCCTAATAAATAAATATGGAAAATTAAAAATCAAGTACATGATCCACAACTGTCTGAAGTTCTCAAAATAAGAGAATTTATCATGTAACACCCCAAAAAATGGGTCCCGAAGTGTCACACGGTGCTTGAGGCTACGAGTAGCCCCAAGCTAACCCTTTGATCCATTTTCATTCATTTCAACACAAATCAACAGGGTCTCCATAAATAACCCTCAAATATCAACAAAGTAATCATCATCCATGAATAAAAGAATTTCACAAAGATAACAAAATACGACTTATTAGTCAACTCCCAACATCTATACTAATCTAAAAAGCCTCTAAGAGGATCAATAAAACTAGCGAGCCAATAAGACATGCCCCTACTGACTCATGCTCAGTTATTAAATGTAAACAATTCTGTGAAACGAACATTAGACATCATGTCCTCGGAATATGAGGAATCACCACAACAGAGGATGTAGAACAGCATGCCGAAGAGTCACTGCCGAACCTAGAACTGAGCACTTGAACCTACATTCCGAGAAAATGCAGCCCACATCTGAAGATGTGGGTCAGTACCATGGAAAGGAACTGAGTATATGGGGGTGTATGTAGTTGTATAAACATCATTATCATAAATATTTATAAGAAATATGCAGGATGTATGAAAGACTCACATAGCTCGAAGAAAATTATCATAATCATGAGAGAATGAAATAAGTACAATAGCACATGTGAGTCATCATATAATTTTTCAATCACTTTCAGTTCATCAAGAATTTCAATTCTCATAATGTGAATATCATTTAAACGTTTCGACAATTCCACTTTCAAATTACTTCACCATTCACCATAGACATAAGGAAACACACACACATTGGGAGATCCTATAACCGACATAAATCATATGAGCTACAAGGAGTCCAACGTACAACCCACGTTGGGGAGAGCCATCCTATCCTTGCCATCCGAGTAGGATTATCGATATCAAATCCACACAAACTAGTGATCACTATATAAATCAGCCTCAGGCTCACTCCTACGGGGGTACGTAGTTCTAAGGAAGTAAGGTCTCTTTATACCTCCTACTCGGTGCTAAAGATTTCTCCCGAACTTAGCTCAGATCATTTCAAAGACAATCCGCAATAAAATAATTTCAGTAATATATAAATATACATCGGGAGCCATCATGCTACCCGTCTATCAAAATCAAACACGTTGTGGATTTCTTTCACACTCGAGTTCAAAACAAGTCCATTAAGATCAAAATTTCAAATCATTCAAAATATCTCAAATATTCAACATCAACGTGCTTATAACACACACTTTCTCAAAAAAACACAATTTCCAATGGGGATTCAGGACCTAAATATTTAAATCATGATAAATATCGTTCAAGATTCATGCTTTATATCTCCACACATGTAAATTCATCTTTAAAAATCATAAACATCAAGATTTAATAATAATCATCATAAGATATGGGTTTATGCTTCAAATTCGTAAAAATCAAATAAAAATCATGCCTTTGTAAAGAAAATTACTTTTGAGCACAAGAACGAAAGCGAGTTCTTGTTAAAAAACCTCACATACCTTGAATGATGAACTTTAGATCGATACTTATTTTTGAGAAGTTAATTGTGCCTTTGAATGATGGTTCTTGGAGTTCTTGAACTAGGAACTTGGAATCTTTAATAAATTTGCAGAATTAATGGTGAACTTTAGAGGTTCTTGAAGTTGGATGTAGGAGCTTAGGGTTTTCTTTTTGAGGGAATTTGATGAAATGTAACAAATATTGCTTCTAAAGGCTTTAATATAGGGTTTGGATGGATTTTTGGTGTGGGGGAATGACCAAAACGCCCCTATAAATCAAAAAATTTCTCAAATCTATCCTTTGTTGGATGTTTTGATAGTCTAAAGTAGATCAACCACAACGTTTTACTCCAACATCCAAATTGGATGAAACCAATTTCATTAGAAAGAGGACTCTCATATCTTTCTGTTGATATATAGTATATCACCCAGATCATTGTGTATGAGGAGTTATGATCATTTGAAGTTGACCCAAAAATTTGCTTTTGGTAGGCTGAAGTAGATCGACCATAACCTTTTGCTCCGATAGACAAATTGGATGAAAGCAATTTCATAGGAAAGAGGACTCACAGAGCTTTCCGTTGATATATAAAAGATCATCAGATCATTATGTACAAGGAGTTATGATTGTTTAAAGTTGGAGCAAAAATACTTCAGGCCTCAATATTTTTTCCTGCACGTTTTACTGTTCACTACTATTCATGATTCAATCGGAATGTTCATAACTCGTCGCTAGGGAGTCCGTTTTGGATAATCCACATATCTTTGGAAAGATTATTCGATAATATATTCAATGGTGGGTCATAATCTAAGGCATTACACATTGAAAATTTATAATTTATTCTAGAAGATAGAACCCAACAAGTTTACGCACAAAATTTTAACAAAAAGTTTCCCGGGGTATTACATCATCCCCCCTTGTAAAAATTCATCGTCGAATGATGCTAGACATGCCAAGATTAGATAAGGAATAGAGCATACAGCTGAAACCATTCGTTAGACTCATCACCACATCGTTTCTCACTCTGAATGCAACATTGAATGCCTAAATTCAAGAAACTACAGCTGAACACATAATAAATGACAGCTGAGCTGCTGCATCTTTTATCAAAAGTGCATGATTTAGAAAAGAACGGTACCTTCGGCTTGATCGGATTTTATGGAAAATAGGTTCGGGTACTTGGATCGCATATCCGCCTCAGCTTCCCAAGTTGCACCCTCAACAGGTTGGTTTCGCCATAATACCTTGACCAAGGGAACTTCTTTGTTCCTTAGTCTTCGGACACTGAAATCAAGAATCTCAATAGGAATCTCATCAAAAGAAAGATTTTCTTGAATGTTAGCACTCACAGAGGAATCCACTACCACAGAATCACTAATATGCTTTTTAAGCATGGAGACATGGAATATTGGATGAACAGAGGACAACTCGGAAGGCAACTCGACCTCATAAGCTACCTTACCAACACGACTAAGAATTTTGTAAGGACCAATATAATGGGGACTAAGCTTCCCCTTCTTTTCGAATCTCTTCACCCCCCTCATGTGTGAAATTTTCAGATACACTAGGTCACCAACTTCAAACTCAAGGTCTGTCCTTCTAACATCTGCATATGACTTCTGACGACTCTTTGTAGATTTCAACCTTTCCCTAATCAACTTAACTTTTTTCTATAGCCTCAAATACCAAATCAGGACCACTCACAGCCGCTTCGCCCACCTCGAACCAACCTATGGGTAATCTATACTTTCTCCCATATAAGGCTTCAAACGGAGCCATGCCAATACTAGAGTGGAAACTGTTATTGTAAGCAAACTCTATCAATGGTAAGTGATCATCCCAACTTCCCTTAAAGTCAAGTGCACAAGCTATCAACATATCCTCTAAGTTCTGGATGGTCTGCTCAGCCTGACCATCAGTATGCAGATGAAAAGCAGAACTCAAAAGCACTTAGGTATCAACACCCTTCTGAAAAGCTTTCCAAAATAGCGAAGTAAACTGAGTACCCCTATGCAAAATGATAGACAAGGGAACTCCATGCAGTCTAACTAGCTCTTAGATACATAATCTAGCATAATCCTCAGTAGTATATGAAGTATGAGCAGGTAAGAAATGAGCAGACTTAGTCAACCTATCAACCACAACCCAATTGGAATCATGATGGCGTCGGGAAGCAGGTAAACCAATCACGAAGTGCATATTTATCTCTTCCCACTTCCAGGTGGGAATATTAAACTCTTGCATCATATCACCAGGTCTTTGGTGTTCAACCTTAACCTATTGGCATGTTGCACACTTAGCTACAAACGTTGCTATATCTTTCTTTATGCCACTCCACCAATAGATTTCCCACAAGTCTCGGTATATCTCGGTGGCACTAGGATGAATAGAATATTGCACCTCGTGTGCATCAGCCATAATCCTCTGTCTTAGATCATCAATATTTGGGACACACAATCTACCCTACAATCTCAACACACCATTTCCCCTTTGGGAGAAAACCTCTACTTTTTGGTCCTTGACTGACTCCTTCAGTCTGACCAAACTAGCATCTAAGTATTGATTTTCTTTCACTTTCTAAACCAAAAAGGATTCAAAACTACTCTGAACCCCTATACTACCTTTAGCAGAGTCAAACAACCTAACCCCCAATCTAGCCAAACGATGTACATCATGAGCCAACTTTTTCTTACCTTCTACCACATGCGAAACACTACACATGGACACTCTATTTATAGGGCATCCGCCACAGCATTGGCCTTGCCCGGATGGTACAGCACACTCATATCATAGTCCTTTAATAATTCTAGTGTCTCCAGATTTTCAAAGCAAATACAACAACAGCCAACTCAAGGTCATGGGTGGGTAATTTTTCTCATAGGGTTTCAACTGTCTAGAAGTATAAGCTATCACCTTACCCTTCTGCATCAATACGCAACCCAACCCAACTCTCGAATCATCATAGTACACCACAAAACCATCAACACCATCAGGTAAAGTCAAAACAGGGGCTAAAGTGAGTCGAGTCTTCAACTCCTAAAAACTCTTCTCATAAGATTCGGACCATAAGAACTTCACTTTATTTTGGGTTAACTGAGTCATAAGAGACGCTATAGAGAAGAAACCCTCAACAAAATGGCGGTAATAGCCAGCTAAACCCAAGAAACTTCGAATATCAGTCGAAGAAATAGGTCTAGGCCAATTTTTAACAGCTTCAGTCTTTTGGGGATCAACTCTAATACCCTCGAAAGAAATGATATAACCCAAGAAAGTAACTCACCTTAGCCAAAACTCACATTTACTGAACCTGGCCAACACCTTGTGATCTTTAAGGGTTTGCAAGACAGTTCGGAGATGATCAGAATGTTCATCCTCACTACGGGAGTACACTAGTAAATCATCGATGAACACTATGACAAACATATCCATATATGGTCTGAACACTCGATTCATGAGGTCCATGAAAGCTGCTAGAGCATTAGTTAACCCAAAATACATAACAAGAAACTTAAAATGGCCATAACGAGTTTGAAAATTAGTTTTTAGGATGGCACACTCCGTAAATTTGAGTTGATGATAGCCAGAACGAAGGTCTATCTTTAAGAAATAACTTGCACCTTGAAATTGGTCAAACAAATCATCTATTCTCAGAAGGGGGTACTTATTTTTTACGGTGACTTTATTCGATTGGCGGTAATCAATGCACATACGCAAAGAGCCATCTTTCTTTCTCACAAACAACATAGGACCACCCCAAGAAGAAACACTGGGCCTTATGATACCCTTATCTTGTAGATATTTGAGTTTCTCTTTCAACTCCTTAAGTTCTGCAAGGGCCATACGGTAAGGAGAAATAAAAATAAAGAAGATCAATCCCAAACTCTATCTCTCTATCAGGTGGTATCCCTAGGAGATCATCTGGGAAGACATCAGAAAACTTATTGATGATGTTAATAGACTAGAGAGTTAGAGTCTCATACTTAGTGTGTTAGACTCTAACCAAATGGTAAATACACCTCTTGGAAATAAGCTTTCTAGCTTTGAGATAAGAGATAAAATGACTCTTGGGTGACACAGAATTCCTAGACCACTCAAACTCGGATGCACTCAAAAATTGAAACTTGACCATTCGGGTCCGACAATCAACAGAGGCATAAGAAGAATACAACTAATCTACCCAGAATCACATCAAAATATACCATGTCTAACTCAATTAGATCAGCCAGTAAGACTCTATGAAGAACGGTAACAGGATACTTTTTATACACTTTCTGGGAAACAATCGAATCAGCTACTGGGATAGAGACTAAGATAGGTTCAGGAATAATCTCAGGACTCATTTCAAAATTCACAGCAATCAAAGGTGTAACATATGAGAAACTGAATCCAGGATCCAACAAAGCATACACATCAAACTGAAATATACGAATCATACCAGTAACAACATCGAAAGAGTCCTCCTATTCCTGGCGGGACGGTAAAGTATAAAATCTATTCTAGCACTGCCCGCCAGCATTTCTAGAAGAGGCACCCTGAGCTAGGGATGGGCGAGTTGCTGTAACTGGAGCACTAACAGTTTGAGTCTGGGTCTGAGAGCGATAGTCATGACGCCCTTGTCCATCCTGTAGACAATCTCTAACTCTGTGACCCATGTCAGCATACCGGAAACAACCTCTTTTCTCACCCCAACACTCACCCGAATGAGCCCTACCACACTTAGGACACAGGGGACGATTTGGCTTACTGCTAGCACTGTACTGGGACCTGGATACGTATGACCTACTACCTTGCTCTAGCCTAACCCTAGGCATGGAAGCACTAGCAAATGGTGGTGCTGGCATAGATGAACGATCCTGATACTGAGGGTGACTCCCTCCTTATGATTTAGTCTGACCTTGTCCATGCTGCTCGAACCTAACTCTCTTATTCCCTCTCATTCTATCTCTCTCCTTAATCTTGTTTGCCTCAATCTATTAGGCACGAGTCATTAGACTAGAAAGATTTATCTCACTATTCAGCATAGCAGACCTACACTCCTTAGCCACATAACTAGACACTCTAGTCACAAACTTACTCGTACTAGACTGATTATTAGCTACAAAGTCAGGAGCATACTTGGCCAATTGATTAAACTTTAAACAGTACTGCCTAATAGTTATAAAGCCCTGTCGCAGGTTCATAAAATCTTCCACCTTCACCTCTCTTATCTCCAAAGGGAAAAACTTATCTAGGAATGCATCTTAGAACTCTTGCTATGTTGTAGGGACAGCTCCCTTACCTCTACCTTTTCTCCAAGAAACAACTAATTCATAAGCAAGGTCTTTCAACCTATACACAGCCAACTCAACACTATGTTCCTCAGATACATGCATCACCTGAGTAACCTTCCGCACCTCCTCTAAAAACAATCGTGGATCCTCATCAGACTTGGACCCATAGAATTTTGGCAGATTCATCCACATAAAGTCACGAATCCTAGTAGCAGCTGAATGACCTCCCTGCTACTGTGGAGCTGGGCCGGGTTGGCCTAAATATTTGTAGTAATAGCTTGGGCCAGTGCCTGAAAGGCTGCCTGAAATTTAGCATGAGACACGTTTGTATTCAATTGGTCAGTGGGTTGAGGTTGCTAACCATTATTATTTCTTCTCGCTCGATGTGGAGGCATATTTCTAAAAATGGAGAGCAAGAATCAATAGTAGAGAGAGATACTTTAAGCACGATAGACTTCTGAAAGAAAAAATCAAACTTTTTCCTAAAACTTCTTGTAGCCTCTTGCTCATAGATGTGGTGTGCTACACACCGATGATCAAGACTCTGCTTAACGTAGCTTGTAAGACTCCCTAGGACACCTTAAAATCTTAGGATCTGATACCAAGTTTATAACACCTTAGAAAATGGGTCCTAGAGCGTCACATGGTGCTTGAGGCTATGAGTAGCCCCAAGCTAACCCTTTGATCCATTTTTATTCAGTTCAACACAAATTAATGGGGTTTCCATAAATAACCCTCAAATAACAACAGAGTAATCATCATCCATGAATAAAATAATTTTAGAAAGATAACAAAATATGACATATTAGTCAACTCCCAACATCTATACTAGCCTAACAAGCCTTTAAGAGGATCAACAAAATCAGCAAGCCATTGAGACATGCCCCAACTGACTCATACTTAGTTATCAAATGTAAATAATTCCGTGTAACCAACATCAGACATCACGTCCTCGGACCATAAGGACTCACCACAACAGAGGATGTAGAACATCGTTCTTGAAGAGTCACTGTCAAACCTAGAACTGAGCACTTAAACCTATATTTTAAGAAAATGTAGCCCACATCCGAAGATGTGGGTCAGTACCATGGAAAAGAGCTGAGTATATGGGGGTATATGTATTTATATAAACATCATCATCATAAATATTTATAAGAAATATGCAGGATGTATGGAAGACTCACATAGCCCAAAGAAAATCATCATAATAATGGGAGAATGAAATAAGTACAATAACACATGTGAGTCGTCATATAATTTGTCAATCACTTTCAGTTCATCAAGAATATCAATTCTCATAATGTAAATATCTTTTAAATCTTTTGAAAGAATAACTTTCAAAATTCCACTTTCAAATCACTTCACCATTCACCATAGACACAAGGAAACACACACACACTAGGAGATCCTATAATCGACATAAACTATGTGAGCTACATAGAGTCCAACATACAACCCACGTTGGGGGGATCTGTCTTATCCTTGCCATCGAAGTAGGACTATTGATATCAAATCCACACAAACTAGTAATCACTATATAAATCAGCCTCAGGCTCACTCCTATGGGGGCATGTACTTTTAGAAAAGTAAGGCTGCTTTATACCTCCCACTCGGTGATAAAGATTTCTCCCAGACTTATCTCAAATCATTTCCAAGACAATCCACAAAAGAACAATTTTAGTAATGTATAAATATACATCAGGAGCCATCATGCTTCCCATCTATCAAAATCAACCACGTTGTGGATTTCTTTCATACTCGAGTTCAAAACAACTCCATTAAGATCAAAAGGTCAAATCATTCAAAATATCTCAAATATTCAACATCAACATGCTTATAACACACACTTTCTCAAAAAAACATAATTTTCAATGGGGATTCATGACCCAAATATCAAAATCATGATAAATATCATTCAAGATTCATGCTTTATATCTCCACACATGTAAATTCATCTTTTAAAATCATAAACATTAAGATTTCATAATAA
>NW_025863894.1:10387-16120 GCF_002878395.1 Capsicum annuum
ATTTCTTTCACACTAGAGTTCAAAACAACTCCATTAAGATCAAAAGGTCAAATCATTCAAAATATCTCAAATATTCAACATCAACATGCTTATAACACACACTTTCTCAAAAAAACATAATTTTCAATGGGGATTCATGACCCAAATATCAAAATCATGATAAATATCATTCAAGATTCATGCTTTATATCTCCACACATGTAAATTCATCTTTTAAAATCATAAACATTAAGATTTCATAATAATCATTATAAGATATGAGTTCATGCTTCAAATTCGTAAAAATGAAATAAAAATCATGCCTTTGTAAAGAAAATTTCTTTTGGGCACAAGAACGAAAGAGATTTCTTGTGAAAAACCCCACATACCTTGAATGATGAACTTTAGATCGATACTTATTTTTGAGATGTTAATCATGCCTTTGAATGATGGTTCTTAGAGTTCTTGAACTAGGAACTTGGAATCTTGAATAATTTTGCAGAATTAATGGTGAACTTTAGAAGTTCTTGAAGTTGGATGTAGGAGGTTAGGGTTTCTTTTAGAGGGAATTTGATGAAATATAACATATAATGCTTCTAATAGGCTTTAATATAGGGTTTGGATGGATATTGGGTGAGGAGGAATGACCAAAACGCCCCTAAAAATTGTTTAAAACTCTTGAATCTGTCCTTTGGTGGACTTTTTTAATAGTCTGAAGTAGATCAACCATAACATTTTACTTCGATATCCAAATTGGATGAAACCAATTTCATTAGAAAGAGGACTCTCATATATTTCCATTGATGGATAGTATCTTACCTAGATCATTGTGTAGGAGGAGTTATGATCATTTGAAGTTGACCTAAAAATTTGATTTTGATAGGCTGAAGTTGATCGACCATAACTTTTTGTTCCGATAGACAAATTGGATGAAACCAATTTCATAGGAAAGAAGACTCGCATAGCTTTCCGTTAATATATAGTAGATCACCCATATATTATGTGCAAGGATTTATGATCATTTAAACTTGGAGCAAAAATACGCCAAGCCTCAGAACTTTTTCCTGCACGTTTTACTGTTCACTACTATTCACAATTCGATCAGAATGTTCATAACTCATCGCTTGGGTGTCCATTTTGGATGATCCACATATCGTTTGAAAGATTATTCGATACTCTCCGCAATGGTGGGTCATAATCTAAGACATTCCACACAAAAAATTTATAATTCATTCTAGAAGATAGAACCCAAAACGTTTATGCACAAAATTTCAATGAAAAATTTCTCGGGGTATTACATATCACCTACTGGCTGAAAGCTACAAACTGTCTGACCCTAGTGTAAGATCTACATATGGTACCTATATTATGAAGTACGTAGCCATAAATGTGTATATTTAGTTAGTACGGTTAAATGTACTGAATATATGAAGGTGTGCACTAAATCATGGAAACAGTTGAAACATGTTATAAAACTGAGGATATAAGTTATTTGTTGAAAATATAAATTTAAAAAATGGCTATAAGTGAGAGATGTAAATCATAGAGAATTATAAATCATGAGCTAAAATCAATTTTGTAAACCAGGAGGCGGTAGAAACATAAAAGTTGTAAGCAATTCTCTTGTAACGCTGAATATGTTGTAAAAGTTGTATGTGGATAACGTATGAATACTGGGTCTGAAACTATGTGTTGGAAACTAACTTAACTCAAGGATTTGAATATATAGATATACTGAGCATAAAAGAACAAACATAAAAAACCAACATAACATATACTAAGTATATTTGATTACCTTAATGACTAATGTCTACCTAATTGAACAACTGAAATTTAAGTAAAGGAAAACTAACATCGTTATGTTGAGTAGCGAATATATGAATACTGATCAACTTATATATGATTACTGAATAATTGATATCCAAATACTAATTAACTAACAACTAAATAGTGATTATGTAAAACAAAATTGTACTTAGTCCGAATAACTGAACTGAAATTATGGGTACTGTGCATACGTGATAAGGACTAACTGAACAATATGATACAACTGATCATGAATGCATGAAAATATATTATTTGAGAATGCAAGACTCAGTGTAAATCTAGTATGTCACTAAGATAATTTGTAATCTGAAAAATTAATATCTTTACAACTGAATATCTGTAAGTCTATACACTTAGTCAAGCAAAACTGAACTAAAAATACACTGAATACCATACTAAGACTACGGGAGGTATAATATAGCTGAGAATCTCCAATCCGAGCTAATTGGTATCCACCCTGTAACCCTAGTTGGAAGGGTGTCAGTATCGTGCCACGGATACTAACACTGACTATGTGGATCCATAAAATTGGCATCCAAAAGAACTAAGGAGTTACTCTATACTGAAAGATGATCTGGTGAGATATGTGTCGACCCTAAATTGGTAGGTAGACATCTCAAAACTATGCTGGCTATGGAGTTTTTAACTTAGGGATTGCTACTAAGGGTAACACCTTATACTGCCAGGTGATCCATCCCTAGGTTTGCTTCGTGCTAAATCCTACTCCCTATTCAACTGGCACTGATACTGAACTGAACTAAGCACAACTGAATGTTATTACATAACTGATAGTGCTTATGAATATGAATTTTTAAGTATGCTGATAAGATTCATGGATTAACTATATAAATACTTGAAAAATTGTATTTATGTAAATCACATAAGTATCAGGTGTTAATAACCCACCAGCACTGAATGGGTATAAAATATGTTATCAAATTTGAAATACTGTAGTAAGTGATTATGGTTCAAAGACCCAAAAGCATAGACATTTCTTCAAATAATTGAGAATCATGAACTTGAACATGAGAATGTCATAAAATATGCGAAAACAACATGATTACATGGCTAAATTCATAAATTGATATTATGATATGCAATTCAATTGAACACGATATGGCAAATCAAAACTTGAGGTATGAGATAACCAATCTATTCATGGGAACATACTCGGACATGAATTGAGTCAAATTACTAAGGAAAAACATGATTGAAACATATCTTGAACATATAAAACCTCATAATAATGGAAAACTCATATTTTTAGTCAAAGAAAGACTGTTGGGATCCATGGGTGAAAGGGACCCATGGATGAATACCCCACATACCTTAATTACTTGGTTTCTTGATGAAATCTTAAAATTTAACTTGAATTGTTGAGTTTCTTGTAGAAGAAATCTTGAATTTCTTGTTCTTGAAAATGGAGGCTTGAATCTTTAGGTGAAGAATCATAATCTTGATAGTCTTAATGTTATTGAATTTGGATCTTGAGACTTGGGAGATGATCTTGAAGAATAAAAACCGAGATGGCCGTTCTTGAGTGTAGGAGAGGAAGAAATGTGTTATGTGATTGAGAATTAGGGGAAAATATACTTAATTGTGGTTATAAGTCATGAGAGGTAGGGTTTGAGGTTAGGAAAAGACCAAAATACCCCTAAGGAGCTGAATAAAAATTGTTGGAATTTCTTTAGTTGATGGCTTGTCAACTGGTCGACAACTTACCAGCCTAGTCATCTACTCCTCTTTAGATATATTGCCTAAGGTTGACGACTTTGGCTAGTGGCTTGTCAAATAGTTCACAACTTATTAGCCTAGTCGTCAACTTTTTCAGGGATACTGCCTAAGGTTGACGACTTGGGTTGATAGTTTGTCAACTAGTTGACGTCATGTCTACCTAGTCGTCACCTTGATATTTGTTGGACATGCTGAGGTAAAATGGGCATAACTTTCCACCCCGATATCGGATTAAGGTGAAATCAGATGCAATAGAATGACAACTCAGCAAACTTTCATTTGATATTTAGTAAGACACCTGAATCAATATAATTTATCATATTAAATAATCTATAGTTTACTATAACTATAACATCCGTCAAAACTCTACTTAAAGAGAAGTCCTCAACTCGTCTTTGAGTTATGGGGGTATTATGACCCTGATTCATATAAAAAGATATTCCCACACCATTTATTTGATAATCACATATATATATATACATATAATAAGTAGGCTCAAGTCTATACACATAGGAACATTGGTTTGAACTCTAGACCAAAACTGTGGGGTGTTACGGAGGTCTAAGTTGAAAGGTGACCCTACAAGTGGTAAGGTCACCCGTAACGACTGATGGTTTAATTTCCAACTTTTAATAAGGTCATTTTAGACATTTAACTATTTTCCTAAACTTAAACTATGACTTATAAACACTATTAAGACTTTATTCTTACCCATAACACAATCTAAACATATCCTCTTCTCTCTCAAATTCTCTCAAGCAAAGTAAGCTAGGGTTTCCTCATGGTTGAGCATCTAGGTGTCGATTCAAGGTTTATTCTCCCTTATTTTGAATATTTGAGGGATGTTTCTCTTCTTTCATTGTCAATTTTGTAATAGCATGTTATTTAAACTATTATTCATGAGATGTTCATATTGATTTTATAACAAGATTTTTGGGTTTTGAATGTTTATTGTTGAGAAATGTTTGCCCATGGTTTAATTACGATCATTCATACTTTAAATATGTTTTTCCATTTATGGGTAACTAGGAATGGTGATTAAACTTAGGGTTCATGGTTAAACCCCAATTTGATGATTTTACCTTGATTATGGTTTTGCAAGTTTTATGCCCTCAATATGTTTGTAAAATTGTCAATGAAAAATAGCTTTTGTTACATTGTTTGGTTTACCCACTTGTAATAATGCATTGGCATAAATAGGATAATGAAGTATGCATGTTTTCCTTGAAAGGCCTTGGTGACCATGTATGAATGGTTGAATTGGAATCTTGTGGGTTTGGATGATTGAATGTGTTCTGTCCCAAATGATTGATTATTTAAATATATTTTGATTTATGGGTTTGAGTCTCAAATAGTTGAGTAGATAACATGGCACAGTTATTTTATCTTATAAGTGAAGTTTGTTTGATGATACCATCGGTATGTAATTGATTTAATGAACATAGGAATGTGTGAAAATATTTTTAATTGGGATTTAATAAAGAGTTCTGTAATTGAGTCATGAAAGTAGAGGTCCAAGTGACCATTACTGTAAACCATGCTAGCCGGTGCAGGGGTCGTTACAGCTTGAGGGTTCGAGTCCCTTGCTTATGACCAGGTGGTTTGAGTCCACCTTATTGTTAGTATTATGATTTGATGGATAAAGTATCCCATATCATATTTCATGATCAGGTGATTATGTCACCTTAGTATATGATTGGAAGGTTCAAGTCCCCCATTCATATCTATATGATCTTTCACTGATTCGTGCAGCTACACGCACTGAGGCCCGACCAGGGAGTGAGAGCTTGGGCCCATACTAAATTTTTAAAATGAATGTAAATGACCCATACTAAAATTTTAAAATGCTTGTAAATGACATAAACCGAACCAAGGCCTGGTCGTGTTAGTTATTTCAAGTACCACCATGACTAGATACCAGCCCCAATACCAAATCGTAACCTCCCTGTACCCTTTGTCAGATGAATTCCCAACATTTAACAAGATAAAGCAACAATAATTGCAAGTAATTTAATAAAGTCCATAACCATAACAAACATAATATCCAACCAGTGTCAACCCAAATACCAATACCAATTCTAAGCCTGACACCAATACCGACACTGCCTATACCTATAGTAGTCCCACAAAGCCTCTAACCGAAAACAAAAAATATACATTCGGGACATGCCCCCGACCATAGCCAAATCAAAA
>NW_025863895.1:0-649 GCF_002878395.1 Capsicum annuum
TTGATTCTGCTGAGTTCTCCCGCGAAGTCATAATTTCTTCAAGTTTCAGCTCGTCGCTCGGCTCCGGTTCCATTCCTTGGTTTCTTCTCACTCTAATCCAATCTCTGAGGCAAACTAGAACATTCATTGCATTGCTTCCCAATGAGTGTCGGTTGTCTCCAAGCTGCTGTCGTTCCTGACTAAAGGCGCTCTTTGATGCAACGGTTGACATTGTAACATTCAAGATATCTCTAGCTAATCTTGAAAGCACAGGATATTGTGTTTTATTACTCCTCCTCCAATCCAACGTGTTGATCCGTCGTCTGCGATCCTTTGGTGCCGTCCGTAGATAATATTTTAGCTTTTCCCGATAAGTTGGATGTGTAAGTTCTCTCATCAACACTGTTCCAACAATTTAAATCATAAAACAAATCAGAAAAATCACTATGTGCCGGCCTTTTAGAAGATGATGGCTCCTCGGGAGGATGAGGAGCGACAGTTGGAGTGATATTTGTAGGTACGGCTAAATCAAATAAATCAGCATAGTGATTATATAATTTTTCTATGTAATCCTTTGCATCAACCGTAGCCATCGACAAATCAGGTTGTACTTGTTCAGAATCATGGTTAATATTTATTTCTAAGTTAGTATAAATAAGAGTACTAAAGT
>NW_025863895.1:749-4007 GCF_002878395.1 Capsicum annuum
TGATGGCTCCTCGGGAGGATGAGGAGCAACAGTTGGAGTGATATTTGTAGGTACGGCTAAATCAAATAAATCAGCATAGTGATTATATAATTTTTCTATGTAATCCTTTGCATCAACCGTAGCCATCGACAAATCAGGTTGTACTTGTTCAGAATCATGGTTAATATTTATTTCTAAGTTAGTATAAATAAGAGTACTAAAGTGGCACCTATTATTATATTTCATGCATGGATTTAGCATAACACCAACCAAGTAAATAGGGGGAATCGGGAAAAAATATTTTTCAAATTTCGTAAACATAGCGCCAACAGCTTCTTTATAACCTTCTTTATTTTTATATTCTTTGAGCAAACCAGAAATATTGACTATATATGCCAAAATACTACAAACAGTAGGATAATAAGCACCGAAAAATTCAAGCGTAGCTACATAAAATTTTTCTAAAAACTTAACAAGATCATTAATTACAACCCAATCAGAATTATGTAGCATGCAATCAACAGAATCAGCAAATGAACCGCAATGTTGGTTAAAAGCTAGTGTAATAGGAATTCTATATTTATAACAAGTTTTTAAAAATTCATACGTAGAATTCCATCTAGTATCAATTTCCTCAGGCATCAAAATCAATGTAAGTCCATTTTCTTGACATTTAACTTTAAATTCTCTAATTCTCGATCTACGATTATTTCCTTGAATAAAACCAACGACAAGATGAATTTTTTTCAATATAAAGCTCAAAAAACTCAAGACCATCTTTTACAATTAAATTATATATATGACATGCACACTTAATATGAAAAATTTTAGGCAAGGGCGGAGATATCGTAAATTTTATTTTTGTTATAACAGTCTTGTTGTTAGAAGCATTATCAAAAGCAATGCATAAAATTTTATTTTCGATACCATAATATCCAGCAATTTTAATAATAGAATCAACAATAAATTGTCCAGTATGTTTACGATCTTCATCATATAAAAAAGCAAGAATACATTTTTGCATCATGAAATTACTATCCATCCAATGACAAGTAACGGTTAAATAATCATTTTTATTTACAGCACGACCAAGATCAGAAGTTAGGGACAATCTACATTGAATATTTTTTAACAATGTTGATAAATAAAAACAATATTGTGAATGGAGTCTAAAAATATCAGACTGACAAGTAGTTCTAGGAATACCGTCAAACATAGGATTATAAATTACTTGTATATAACGAATAAAGGCATCAGAAGAAGGAAAACTAAAAGGCAAACAACCCACAACTACCATTTTAGCTATTTTTTCCCGGTCCCTCAATTTATTATACTTCTTCGCTACGTGACCGGTTGCTGGGTCCATTCTAGTTTGCATTGGCCAACCAACATCCCAACCACCTTATGCAACATTTAACTCTCTTTTGTGATCTTCAGCTATATGTCTCATTAACGTACCCGTACCCCCTTGCTTGCCTCCATTTCTATGCTTATATATTTGTTGACAAATATTGCATTGCACCTTAATATCTGATATACGTTCAAAAAATTGCCATGCAACACTAGTTCTTTTACGAGGTCTTGGGGCACTGGGAGGACGGGAAGGGAGATTAACCGATTCAGATCTAACGTTATCATCTCCTACTGCGGGTGTCTCAGCAATATTTTCATTATCTTCGTCTAAATTAACCGCATCTACTTCATTTTCTTCTTCTATACCCTAATTTTTCTGAGCTTCTACATAATCCATATCGTGAGCACCTACACCTATTTCTTCCTCAAAAGGTGTACCAAGCGGTACCGGAGGCGAAGGCACACGGGTATATCTACTACTTGAACTACCTCTACCGCTAGTAATTCGCTTTTTACTACCACTACCGCTTCCGGGACAAAAAATTTTAACACCTTTAGTAGTGAGGTTTCTTAATTTATCCATAATATAAATTAAATTAAACTAAAAATATTCAAAATACACAAATATAATAAAATTAAATATTAAACAATTAATACAATAAATAAAAATTCAACGTAAGAGATGGAACGACAATACCAAATTTTGGAAGTATCCAAAGGTTGTGACTTTAGAAACTTCCGCTCGTACTTTGTAAACGAAAAATTAAAAAATTAAAGTGAACACTTTAAGAAATTAAATATATTGAATATTTGAGAATTGATAATTGAGAATTGAGATTTGAGAGAGAATGAGATTTGAGAGAGTGAAAAATTGTGTGAAAAATGATTTGAAGTTCTAGGGTATTTATAGATTTTTTTTGGGATTAAAAAATATTTTTTAAAGTTAATTTTTTTTTTTTAATAAATGGGCTCAAACTAGCCGTTTGGACCCAAAAACTGCTATATAGCTGTTGAGCCAACGGCTAGTTTGGACCAAAATTCCTTTTTTTTTTGTTAAAAAAAAAAGGTATCCGGGCTGGGCCGGGCCGGTTAACCAGCGGGCCTGGACCGAGCTTGGTCCGAGCCGGGTTAGCCGGGCCCATTTTAAAAAAATAATCGACACGGGACCCGAAACCCTAAAGCCCTAGGGCTTACCGGACCGAGTTAGTTACAAGGGCCGAGTCAGGCCGGGTCGGGCCGACCCACTTGACACCCTTAGGGTTAATTCAGGATTTAGGGTAAACTAGACTCTAAGAACTCTAATAGAATTTAAATTCTTTTTTTTTTTTAGAGTTACATAAATTTTAGATGTCTACATCATCCATACTGTACTCTATCGAGTGAGGTCACAACCTATCAAACATAAATTATGATAAAATCTCAAAATACCACAAAGCACACATAAAAAATCGCATAAATCATCAACCAATACAACATTTAAAAGCAACGAATAACCTGCAGCTGATAAAATAATTTTAAAGTGCCAAAAAAAAAAAAAAAAATACAAATTATTAAATAGAAAAGTAAATAGACGAAGAGTCATAGAACTACTTGAGTGCTAACATTAGAAAGGAAAATATACTTGGTTACCAAAAAAAAAAGAGGAGAATATACTTAATTTGTTTTCTATTTTAAGTAAAATTCTTTCCAAAATAACCTACCTATTTTTGTTAAATTATTATTAAAAAGAGACTCACAAATTTGGTCAACAAATAATTATTAAAGTAGTATTTGGTTAGTATTAAAGTTCATATTTGGTTATGTAAGTCTTTTTACGTAAAGATAAATTTATTAATTTCTCAAATATGAATTAATCATTAAAACATAATAGTAATTTTTACTTGTCTTCACCCTTTTAATATATTATAAATATCGATGTAGATAAAG
>NW_025863896.1:0-1099 GCF_002878395.1 Capsicum annuum
TTGCCCACTAGTAGCACTGGAAGTGTCACCCTGCTGGTTCAGGCGACTGAACTGAGTTGAGAAACAATTTTGCTGACTTTGGGAACCTGTCTGAGGATAGTCTCTGACTCTGTGGCGTAGCTTGCCATATCCAAAACAAATATCGCTGCTAGCTCTGCAAACACCCTGATGGTTCTTGCCACAAGTCTAATAAAGGGAATTAGTTTGGGCATTGCTAACACTGCCCTGAGACTTAGAGCCTGGTGCCCTATCTCTATTACCATCCCTGAACTTAGGAGCTGGAGCACTGGCTGAAGAAGGAGCTGGAACTGATGACTTAGGATGAAAATAAGAACGGTTACCTTCCTCTGACTTGGGCTGAGCAAAGTTAAAACTACCTATCCTTGCTCTCTTATTCTGCTTCTTCCTTATCTTAATCTTTTGTTCCTTTATTTACTGAGCATGGTTCATAAGTCTGGCTATGTTCATGTCACTATTCAGCATCATAAATCTGCACTTATTGACCACACTATCATTCACTCTAGAAATAAACTTATTCATCTTAGCCCTGCTGTCAGCCACTACATAAGAAGCGTATCTAGCTAGTTGAGTAAACTTAAGATAATACTTTTTCACCATCATGTTGCCCTGTCTGAGATTAATAAATTCTAATAACTTAGCTACTCTCAGCTCTAGGGGAAAGAATCTATCTAGAAAAGCAGAGGCAAACTCCTCCCATTCTACGAACCCTACATCAACTGCCCTCTCTGACTTCTACTATTTGAACCAAGTGTGAGAAACATCCTACAATTGATATGTAGCTAGCTCAGCGCTCTTACTAGAAGTAACCCCCATGATGTTTGTAACCTTCTGAACTTGGTCAAGGAATTTCTGAGGGTCTTCATCTGACTTAGACCCAAAATAGGATGGAGGATTCATTTGGGTGAAGTCTCGAACCCTGGTTGCAACTGAATTAGCCACTGGGTTGGTCAAAACGATAGCTGGTCGTTCATTCTGAGTAGCAACAACTGAGCAAGAGTAGTAAATGCAGCTCAGAACTATGCATGAGAAACATGTTCGTCCAAGGGATCTGCTTGGACAAGCTGATTTCTTCTTTTAG
>NW_025863897.1:0-1202 GCF_002878395.1 Capsicum annuum
AAACGTTTAAATTCCCTAATATTTTAATTGCTTTCTAATAGTTGACCCATCTGTTACAACATTTTCTATCTGTTTGATAATTTTCAACAGATGAATCATCTGATGCAATATGCTAGTCATCTGTTGATTCAAATTAAGCAATTATTAGTAATAACTAAATTAATTTAGCTAAAATTAAAGACGTCTCTACGACAATGGGACAAACATTTGTGTTCTCCTAAAAATATTTGAGTTCCCTAGTATTTTAATTATTTTCCAACAGATTATCTATTTTTTGCAACAAGTTAGTCATATATTGCAACAGATGTTTATAACAGGTTAGTCATTTGTTTATTCAAATTAAGCAATTATTAATAATAACTAAATTAATTTAATTAAAACTGAAGACAAGTCTTTAATACAAGACCTTAGACAAGGGGACAAATATTTGAGTTCTCCTAAAAATATTTGAGCTTTAGTATTTTAAATTGTTTTTCAATATATATCAAACTCGGAACCAAAATGAGCCACGGAATTAAAAAAAGTGACTAAAATAGGCCACCTATTTAAAAAGTTACCAAAATAGGCTAAACTTAACAATTTATTATGTTTTCTACTTTTTTCTTAACAGTCAACTAACGGAGTTGACTTTTACAAAAACGTAAGAATTTCTTATGTTTTACATTTTTTTTGTAAAACGTAAGAAATTCTTACGTTTTATAAAAAAAAAATATAAAATGTAAGAAATTCTTACGTTTTACACGATAATCGAGGAAAAAAATATAATGAATTATCAAATCAATTAAAAAGGTACTAAAAAAAAGAGTTGTTCAACGTGACAAAAAGTTACGTTCTTAACTTTTTTATAGCAGTGGTCCCCCACCCACAATTTCTTTTTCCACAAATGTCCCATCACTTTTATTTTTTCCTCTTTTTACATATGATAATTATGAATTTTTTTATTAATTAAATTTATTTATATTTTACATGTAGTTCAAATAATTTATTTTTTCTATTAAATTTTTACGTTTTACATTAAAAAAATTTTTAAAAAAAAGTATCAATTACCTCATTAACTTAACAATTTTCTTATATTTATTCTATATCAAAAAATAATCACTTCTATCCTTAGTTATCCGATTTCTCTTTAAAAAAAATTATACTTTTGAGTTTTTCTCTACTCCAAAATAGTGAAATATTAAATTATCGTCGATCAAATATGC
>NW_025863898.1:0-2003 GCF_002878395.1 Capsicum annuum
AACTTTTTCCTGGCCATCACAAGAGACTGTAGTAAAGATAGGTTCGGAGGAATAAGTTGTACGCAGATGGAACCACTTCATATATGGAAGGTATGTATTACTGATAATGTTATCGTGGAAACACACATAGAGTACACTGATTTTGTGAATGTTGTTTTTACCGATTAGTCATAGATCATTCAAACAAGATATTTTCAATTTTATAGTTAAGTTTGGTAGGTCCAAACTGATAAGGCTGAGGGACCATGAATATGGTTTTGATACTTTGTAAAGATTTAATGTCGGATGTTGCTCATGTTTATTTGTCATGCCTTCTACAGACTTTCGCTGTGGCAAGCATTTCTGGCGATGGTGTAGACTTTTGCATGACGGATTTGTTGTCCTCTATATGGTAGAAGAATGATCAATCTTACCCTTCCTTGCTTATCTTGTGCATGAAAATGTGAAGAGTGCAAGGCAAAATATGATGGTGTAATTAATACTGTTAATGCATTAATTGCTGATGTAAAGGAATTGATATCTAATAGTAGTGTCATTCGATCAAAGAGAATTTTAGTTTTATTCACTCCATTAGAGTTAAGGCTACGAGGAGAAAGAAAGCAATTTCCAAGGCATTATCAAGTATTTGAAAAAATAAAAAGTTTGGATCTGAAAAAAGTGATAAGATAAAAAAAGGGTGGGGAATAAGAAGGAAAAATTGAATGCTAGATTTAGTTCATCTTGTTTCATTATGTAGAGATACTCTATCTAATTTTGAGTGCTTTTTATTTTCAAGATGGTGAGGAAGGAAGAATCTCCCCATCATTTGCTAATACCAAAAATAAGACACCTGATGTTATTGAACCACCAGACTGCCTTGTGAAGTTTGATAATCCAGAAGATGTTTTTGCTCTAGTTAGTCAACAGATTAAACGATCTCAATCACTTGGTTTTTTTGTTGATCAATCTTCTCCGTAGAAGACAAGATATCAACAGAACTGCTTGACACAGCGAAAGCTGATATCGATAGATTACTGATTATGTCTTCTCAAGACTTGCTTCTACCAGAAAACTATTCTGCATTGAGTGTTGCACTATCCATATATCCTGCAGCACAGGATTTATCAGCCGAGAGAGTGCTTGCCTTGGAAAAACTCAAAAAGAACCTTCCATACTTCTCCTTTACCTTCCATAGAGCTAAGAAGGATCAAGAGGAGTATTATAAGAAAACTTCCAAGAAAGAGAGTGGTCCTCGTTGACAAACTCACAAAAGATCAAGAGCTCTATGCTGAGCTTAACGACCACAATGACAAAATGATTGAATTGGAAGTGGTGGTGATTTGACTTAGTAAAAAAAAGTCATGACTATTCATATCCCTTAATTAAATAAAACTGGTGACTTTTTGAATATGTTAATTAAAAAAACGGATCTAAATACAACATTTTATCTTTTTTATTGTATTTCGAAAAGAGACAGATTGGTAATATGTTGAAAAATATATTCCACCTATCAGATAACTTACAATACAATATATGGACAATCTGTTGCAACAGATGGATATATCAGTTTGCTTTTCCATCAGTTGTGGTGTCTGTTGCACTAGCTAGGCATCTGTTTGTTCAATTTCATCGAGAGCAATGGATTTTTCTAAACACTTCTTGGCCAAACTCAATTTTTGCTCTTGGATTGCTTCTCTTTTTTCCTTTGCATCCTTCAAACCGGCCTCCCAATTCAATTTTTTCCATCAATCCAGTAGCAAAAATTTAATTTGGTTGAAGGTTGCAAAGAAAAAAAGAGAAACAATCCAAGAGCAAAAATTGAGTTTGGCCAAGAAGTGTGTATAAAAATCAATTGTTCTCGATGAAATTGAATAAACAGATGACTAGCAAGTTCAACAGATGCCATAGCTGATTGAAAAGCAAACTGATATATCCATCTGTTGCAACAGATTGTCCATACATTGTATTATAAGTTATCTGACAGGTGAAATATATTTTACAACAGATTACCAATCTGTCTCTTT
>NW_025863899.1:0-2241 GCF_002878395.1 Capsicum annuum
ATCATAGGGGTGTGTTATATAAAGTGGGTATGTAGAAGGGCAAAATAACAGAAAAAGTTAGTAGGGATGGCGTGGTAGCAAAAGAAAAAAGAAGAAAAGAAAATTTATGAAAAAGTGAAAAATAAAGAATAAAAGACCAAACCTAGCTTGAATATGAAATAAAGAATAAAAGGGATAAATAAAGGTGGACTAAAAAGAAAATTGGATAATAAGTGAGACCCCAAGGTTAGTGTAGTGCTAAGGAGGCTTAGTTACTTGATATGTCCATATGTACCATACTAGCCCAAAAGCCTACATTACAAGCTAAGGAAAGTCCAATAGTGATCCTAACTTGACTGTTTGAAACTAAGGTAAAGAAAATAAGGGCAAGACTATGGTAATTGATATACATTTATTGGAACTTCTCTTCTGAGTATGAGTGTCTCTTGAATATCCCTATATTGACATGCATTATTATATATGAGTTAGGGGGACATCTTTGATGTAAGGGAACATGATTTATATTGCTAGTTGTTTACGTGTTTGGGTAGTGTAACTTGTACATATACATAGTTTTCTGTTTCTAATGTAGATCCATACCTTCCTCTCATTGTGTCACATTGTTGTACTTTATGTTTATATACAATTGGTTTTTAAAAGTAAGATAGGAAGGGGTGTTTTGATTTGAGCATAAAGTGTTGATTGACTACCCTGAATATCTTAGATTCTCCTAATTAATCATTGTGTTTAATTTCGTTATGTTGTGTTTCCTAAGGACATGCAAACGTTCTAAGTTAAGGGTATTGATGTGCTATAGAAATATAGCACTTTCGATGCTTAAAACAAGGAAATATGAAAGTTTCTTAGGTTGTTTTGTTATATATGATGTGTTTTGGGAATGTTTTGCATAAAATTAGGTTTTTGATTCTATGTTATTGAAAAGGATGAAAAATGGTGTTTTGGATACTTATGATAAATTTTGGGTATTTGTGACACTTTTCGGATGTCCAGGACCAAAGCGTGTGATGAAAGTTGAAGATTTAAAGCTTGGTTAAAAGTAGTGGAAGACGTGGCACATACTTATGTCTATATATAGACCACATGTAGCATAAATGGTCTATATATGACTAAGGTAAGTACCATAATTTGAGATCCTGAGAGTAAAAGAGCTAAAAAATAACTTCTGACACTTACCTATGTCAACGTTTGGACTGCATGCAGCACATGTAGGCTGTATATGGGTAAGGTAAGTGCTAGAAGTCCAAAATCCCAAGAGCCGAAGCTGCAACAAATTTTTCCTACATATTTTGGTGTCTACATATACCCAGCCTCAAGACACATGTGTCCCATGCGCCCAAGGCCAGGCCATATGTAGACTCGACATGTGGCCACCAACCCTTTTTTGTCTGGGCTTTGATTTTAGGGTTTCCTCGTGTACTATAAATACCCCTTATGTTTTATTTAGTAAAAGTGACGTACTCTTGATACTTAGAAATATATTTTAATTCTGAGTGTTGATTTTTATCTTACAATTCTTTTGTATTGATTTCAGTAGATTAATTCAATTAAAATTTTAGGGTTCTACTTGTGGTTATTTTGATTTCATCTTATGCTTTAACTCGTGAGATTAGTTGATCACTTCACAAGCATGAGCAGATAAAATCCCTTAGCTAGGGGAAATCCTGGTGGATGACAAAGTTGGGGAAGTGCTATTATTGTTATGAACTGATACTCATGCATACATTGTATTATATTCTCTTTCATAGTTATATTAGTGATTGCAAAAATTAGGATCCTACCAACATTATTGCTACTTACTCAAAAGAGGAGTAGTAAATAGAAAAAGATAATGACAATAATAATTTGAAGTTTAACTAACAATCGATGCTATTAGGTATTATCTAAGTAAGATGGTTATCTGTCATCTAATAACTAGAGACTCAAAAGGTAAAAGTTAAATCAAGATAAGGGTTAGTAAGGCGACATCCTGAGACTCAAAAGTTTAAGAGTGAAATTTGTCATCTCATCCAAAAGACTATTGATGATACTTAACTTATCGATTCTGCATGCAAGGTATCGGGTTGTTTCAATAAATCACGATAATCCTACAGAGTTGAAGAGCCAGGGGGAAAAAAATTCTAATGTTCACCTATGATTTATCACAGCCGAAGTTGATATTAACTACTTGTTAAATATTTCTACTTAAATCCCCCTATTTACTTGTCCAGTTCTGCACATTGATTATAACAACTGAGATCTATG
>NW_025863900.1:0-2284 GCF_002878395.1 Capsicum annuum
AGATTACCCATTTGTTGCACCAGATGTAGTTGATGGGTAATCTGTTGCAATAGACGCACCACTGTCGCAACAAATGAAACATCCATTTCAATACATTTCTTTGTATTCGCCAACCAGCTAAGGATCCTTGAATGAGAAACCTTATCTGGGTAATCCTTGAACTACTTTCGGAGGGGAGGAATGGCTTCACATGCCCAAGCCTGAAAAATATAAACATGAAGAAAGCAAAAAAATTCATAATAAGTATATAGTCATTATAAATTAATGGATGAGTAAAAATAGTGATCAATTTTACCATGAAAGCCCAGGGAAAGCCTTATAATGTGATCTTCCCTGTGGATAGTTTTGTCAGTAAATATTCAATAGTCAAGTAGTACCTGTTATATCCCCAAGGATAGTCGTTGAATTTGTCAAAATCATCAGCAAGCACCAAAAAATCATCTTTTAAGACTTTCCTGATGTCTTTTGCCAATAAAATGGAATGGACAAACCAAACTAAGCACAATTTCTCCCTACAGTGCTTTGGTATGTCTTTATCCTTGAGATCTGCCATCAAATCTATCGCTTTGTAGCTACTACATCCAATAATTCCCAATAACCTATCTTTTTTTTACCTTGTGTTGGTTGGACTCTTTGTGGGGTGTTTCTTTGATGAGATGTTCTTCTGGACAATCACATCTCAAGCTCGTCACTATGGAAAACTCTTTCATCCAAAACAAACCGGCATGCCACAATAGTTGATCCAGACTTCATCCATCTTTTTTCCGCCCTCGTTCCCCACTATACCTGATCCTACACTTGAGAAGGCCATATACCATGCTTATTGGGAAACGGAGATTGTGGTCCTAAGGTAGCTCGAGAAAGTATGCAAAGCAGCTCTTCTTAAAAAGTCCATCTATGTTTTCATTCTTCATAATACCAATGCCACTAATACCAACACCAAGACCAACACCACCACCAAAAATACAAATACCGACACCAAAAACACCACAAACACCATCCAACAATACCACGATAGTCAACAAAATACTGAGATAAAAACTAGGATTTTCTTGGGTGCTTCCTACTTTTTTAACATCAAAACACAAAATTGTTAATCCATTCTCGAAGATAATACAACTAAAAGTCTTCTTTTTTATCATTAACTAAAAATCCCTAATTTTTACAATAAATAATGAGTGTATAACTCTTCTTGAACTCTAATACCTGCAAAGACAGAGAAAACGATGGATACAAGCAAGAATGAAGTAAAAAATAACAACTACGTGGTCAGAAATGGGAAGAAAATTGATTTGTTTTGAAGGGTTCAACAATATGTTGAGTAGTTGTTGTCTGTATTATTGAGAGAGAGAGAGAGAGATAAGAGGATCAATAACTTGAGATTCAAAATGAGGAAAAGTTTTTTCCGCAAATGGATAATTTGTATGGGTTGATTTATAATTTTGGAAAAGAATGACAAGTTTTAAAATTATTAATTTGGTCTGAATTGATCTTAGTTAATTTTTAAAATTTCAAAATATATAGTTTTTAAAATATTAAGTTAATGAGAACTCATTTCAACTCAAAGTGATCGATCGACGACTCGGGTCGGGATGAATGCAACACCAACACCATGTAAATGCAATCACTTAATTAAAGTTGTTGTTGACCATGTGAGCTCATTCATTCATCCCTAGTTCCACCTAAATCAATGTAGGTACTATTATTAATCTTAACATTAAGTTAATGGGAACTCATTTCAGCTCAGAGTGATCAATCGACGACTCGGGTCGAGATGAACGCAATACCAACACCATGCAAATGGAACAACTTAATTGAAGTTACTGTTGACCCTGTGAGCTCATTCATTCATCCCTAGTTCCACCTAAATCAATTGTAATAAAATCTATTGCAACAAACGACTTAGCTGTTGGATATTTTCAAACAGATAATCATATCGGTTGCAACAGATGACATATCTGATTTAATTATCAAATAGATATTTGTATCTATTGTGATAGATGACTGAGCTATTGAAAATTTTAAAACAGATATTGATATCTGTTGTAACAGATGACATATCTGATTTAGTTATCAAATGGACATTTGCATCTGTTGTCACAGATGACTGAGCTGTTGGAATTTTTTAAACAGATATTTATATCTATTGCAAAAGACGACATATCTATTTGAAAATCTTTTTTTTTCTTTTAATTTGAAAGCAACCTTCTGTCCGAGTAGATAAAGTAGTACTACTTAAGGCGGTAAAAAATATTTCTTGGATAACTCAAAAATCACATTGAGT
>NW_025863900.1:2384-15324 GCF_002878395.1 Capsicum annuum
ACCTAAATCAATTGTAATAAAATCTTTTGTAACAAACGACTGAGGTGTTGGATATTTTCAAACAGATAATTATATCTGTTGTAACAAATGACATATCTATTTGAAAGTCTTTTTTTTTCTTTAAATTTTAAAGCAAACTTTTGTCCGAGTAGATAAAGTAGTACTACTTAAGGCGGTAAAAAATATTTCTTGGATAACTCAAAAATCACATTGAGTAGTCTTGTCTTGTCTTTTCAATGTCACCCATTTTCTTCCTCGTGCCCCTCAAATTATTAATGAATAGTATTAATTAATAAATATTGAAGCCCCTAATATTTCTTTCGTTTCATATTAGTTGGCCCCTATTGACTGCACACCTATTAAAAAATACTGCTATTAATTTGGGGTTTATTTTACCAAATTAGCCTTATTAATTATGCTTTGAAAATATGAATTTGAATAAATACACTTTGTTTAGTCATTTAATATTAAGGGTAGTACATCTAGAAATTAGAATTATCTCATCTCTCCTTCAACCCTAAATTTATTTTATCCATCTCTTATTTTTTTCTTTCTCTCCTGTTTAGGGTTATCACAGCCTTTTTTCTCTTCTCTTTCTCATAAAGATCCTTTTGGATCTAAACCGATCCATATCTTAGATTCCTCGACTAAAATTGTTGTTTTGATCCCCTTTTGACATTAAGGTATGGTTCACTATTGCTTTTTTATTCTCGTCTTCTTCTTTGCAAGTAATTTACAGTTGTTTTTTTTATTTAATTATCATTTACCCATATCATATTTATTTAAAAAATTTGAAGGAACTTTTAATTATTGAATAAACGAACAGAGAATTTTTATTATAATATGTGAAAAAAGTCATTTGTTGGAAGAAGTTTAAAAGCCTTCTTGGAAGAATCATTTTTTTGTATGTATTTTTTTGTTTCTTTATTGTTGATACTGTTATTGATTTTGTTGGTGGGGTTGGCGTTGTTGGAACTTGCGGTGTGGTGTTGATAGTGTTGGAACATAGGATATTGCTTCTCTGTTGTTGATAATGTTGTTGGAAAAAATATTATTGTTTTCTTTATTATTGATGTTTTTTTATTTGTTGTTTCTTTGTAGTTTATGTTGTTGTTAATGTTGCAACAGACGGAGAAACTGTTGGAACAAATCAAACTACCAGCAAGGCTAGTTTGATGCATTCCAACAGACTCTATATATGTTACAATAGACTCCACATCTTTTGCATCAGACTCCACATCTGTTGCATCAGACTCTACATCTGTTGCATCAGACTCCACATCTGATGTAACAAACTTCTCATCTGATACAACAGACTTCTCATCTGATGCAACAGACTCTACATCTTTTGCAACAGATGGATAATATTTTTTCTATGACATTAATTTTTTCCTCTTCTTTGTAGATATAAGGAACTAAAAGTTAATCAAATTTTTCCCAACCATTACAAGAGGCTGCAGTAAATATAGGTTCGGAGAAATAAGCTGCATGCAGATAGAACCACTTCATATGTGGGAGGTATGTATTATCGATAATATTATCGTGGAAACACACATAGAGTACACTGATTTTGTGAATATTGTTTTTACTGATTAGTCATAGATCATTCAAACAAGATATCTATAATTTTACAATTAAGTTTGGTAGGTTCGAACTGATATGGCTGAGGGACCATGAATATGATTCTGATACCCTGTTAAGATTTAATGTCGGTTGTTGCTCATATTTATTTGTCAAGCATTGTGAAGGGATCTAGTTTTGGTGTTATTGTAAAGAGATTCAATAGCGATTGGACTAACTTTTAAGGTGCATTGGACTCTGAGAAGACCTTTGAAGCGTGGTACTACATCTAACAAGAATGGAAAACCAATATAGTTATTGCTGCCCAAATTTATATGATTGGGTTGCTTGTGGTGATGATTATATGCTAGATGGTGCGGTAGAAGAATGCCTTCAAGGAAAAATGAGTGGTTGATGAAAGACTATATCATCTGAGAGCTAATTAAAGAGGATACATAGGGTAGAAAGTAACTTCTAGCAAATCTGGCCGATAAAATTATCTTAAAACATGATAAATCTGTATCAAGTGCAAATATAAAAGTGTATCCGGTAATGTAAATTCGTTTGTTGTCTCTATAAGAGAAAAGTGATGTAGATGGTCACTTTGCTAGGGAGCCACGACTAGGTATCGTGGTCGGAATTATCACCTAGATAGAAAATAGTAGAAGAACAAGAAAGCTGCCTCAAGGGAATCGAGGGTTGAAATGTTGTACAGTAAGTCTAGAAAACTTTTGCCAACAACAACTGTAGTTAGAGTAAGGAATTTAAGTGAAGGCAGCAATTTTTTAATTTTAAATTGCATCCCATGGCTTCTTGTTTGTAGTCCGATCAAGTCCACTGTCGTTGACCTAATCGAACCACAAACATGATTGAAAGGTAGATTGAGTGTCACTACTTCCTTAGTAATATGGTTATAATTGATTGTGTTTTCTAGCCTTAGCATACTTTCAACATTCCTTGGAGAAGATCAGAGGCTTGCTGTAGTATGCGAATCTCGATAATTTTCAAGCTTGCCTCCAGCTTGCCTATTTGGTCTTCTAGTTTGTCATTGCCATCTTTGAATTTGGTATAGAGTTCCTGATCTCTTGTGATCTCGATTAGGAACACTACCTTCAAAGTTGTGGCATTGTAGAAGCCCTTTAAAACACCTTCTTCAAAATCCTTAAAGGATACATAAAGGATCGAAGTGCATGTTTTTAGGTCAAAATATGTTGATGCACAGTGAATATGTGGTCCCAACAGTTGAATAGCTCACTTTTATTGAGCATTGCTCAATGCATCTTGCTCAACCAACCTTCAAGGGGTTTGATAAATTAATTAGCAAGTAGTTACATAATGTTTGATCTAAACTGACTCTACCAAGCCTATCAAAAGTTACGTAACTATAGGTTCGTTACCCTATTAAAACCTTTGCCCAAGTTAATGCAAAAAATGATCTCAATATCTTGGCCTTTTTGTTGATCTATCTTCTCCCATATAGATTACAACATATCCACCATGAAAAAGTCTACACTATCTCCAAAAGTGCTTGCCACAGTGAAAGTCTTTAGAAGGCTTGACTATTATTCTCTCAATATCACTTTTATGACTTTTTTGATGTCTTTTCCAATTATATTGGAACTGGCAAACCAAACTAAGCACAATTGCTCGGTATGTCCATTCCAATATAATTGCAAGAGACATCTAGAAAGTCATAAAAGTGATATTGATAGATTACTAGTCATGCCTTCTACAGACTTTCGCTGTGGCAAGCATTCCTGGAGATGGTGTAGAATTTTGCATGACGGATATGTTGTCCTCTATATGGGAGAAGAATGATCAACAGAAAAGATGAGATATTGAGATCGTTTAATCTTTTCACTAACTTGGGCAAAGGTTTGGAGATCTTGCCCCTCCTTGCTTATCTTGTGCATGCAAATGTGAAGAGTGCCAGACAAAACATGATGGAGTGATTAATACTGTTAATGAATTAATTACTGATGTAAAATAATTGATATCTAACAGTAGTGTCATTCGATCAAAGAGGATTTCAGTTTCCTTCACTCCATTAGAGATTAACGCTAAGAGGAGAAAGAAAGCAATTTCCAAGGCATTATCAAGTATCCGAAAAAGAAAAAATTCAGATATGAAAAGAGTAAGAAGATAAAAAAGGGAGGAATAGGAAGGAAAAATTGAATGCTAGATTTAGTTCATCTTGTGTCGTTATGTTGAGTTATTGAGTTACACCATCTAATTTTGAGAGCTTTTTCTTTTCAGGATGATGAGGAAGGTAGAATCTCCCCATTATTAGCTAATACCAAAAGCAAGACATCTGATGTTATTGAACCACCAGGCAGCCCTATTGTAACGACCCAAAATCTCCTCCCGGGACATCATACGGTGCTTAAGGCTACAAGTAGCCCCAAGCTAACCCTTTGAGCCTGTCACTACATAAAATAACTTATTCCGAGAAGAAATAAACAAAACACTAGCACTGTCATATCAAATGATAGAAAATACAAAGAAAATATTGGTCTAAACGACCACAATACTGGAAATCTCAACATACTAACAATCTGATAACTAGTCTGAAAAAACCTCTACTACTCAAGTCTACTAGAGAGCCATTGGGACAGGTCCCCAACTAACTCAAACTGAACTAAAAGCAATAATATGTCTACTAACAGTACTAAATTGTCTGAAGATAGGTCCTCGAACCATGAGGATTCACCACTATAGAGATGTAGACAAAGGTACTCAAAAATCACTGAAGAGGCTGGGACTGAGCACCTGAACCTTCATTGTAAGACAATGTAGAACATAGACATATATGTGGATCAACACTTGGGAATGTACTGAGTATATGGTGGTGTATGCATGTACATAAAACAATATCCATTCTCTTTAATCAATTCATGCATGCAAATATGAATGACTCACATAGCTTGAATAAGTCTAATATAATAAGCTCATAAATCATGTAGAATGAAGCATGTAACAAAAATCTTGTGAGTTATTATACTTTAGCTTTAAAATCTGTACTCTCCTCTTATTTTCATTACTCGAAGGATGAAGGAAGCTTTAAACAATACTTTCAACTCATGCATACATCTCATAGATAGTAAAACTTTTTTAATTCTCAAGAACTTAGAACTCTTTTAACTCAAGACACTTGGAACTCTGAATTATGTAACTCTTACTAGTAGAGAAAACTACTTTCTTCTTGGGAAAGTTTTACTTCAAGAAACTATTTTGAAAAATCTTACTAATAGGGAAAAATACTCATAAGTTGTTTATTTATTGTTTACTAGTAGAAAAAAAACTTCTCTTAAGGAAAATATCTCATCTCAAGGGAAAATACTTTAGAAAGCAAATATGTGAACTTTACTATTAGGAAAATCACTTGCCTCAAAGCTTTAGGGAGGTTCTCTTAACCGACATAAACCATGCGAGCTACATGGAGTCCAACGTCTTGTCCTCCTAAGGAAGAAACCTCATGTTGGGGAGAGGCATCATACTCTTTCCTGGGAGTATAATCCCAAATCAGTGATCACTTATCTTAGCCTCGGGCCCATAAATCTCAATCCTATGGTGGCACGTAGTTTTGGGGTATGAAACTGTAGTAACTTACCCAACTCGGTGCTAAATACTACTCCCTTTAGTTAGCTATGCTCATATCACCGAAATCCACTTTAAAATAATCTCATGGTTCATAAGAACCCAACTATAAAATCTATAATCTCATTTGGTAAAGTGGATTTCAAAGCTACTATGACCATTAAGGTTAAAACTTTCTTAATGATCTCAAAATACTCAAATTATGGGTGCTTATAGCACAAAAGTTCATAAAAACTGATATCTCAAGTAGGGTTTAATGACCCATAATCAAATCTCAAGTTAAGACTCGTCAAAATGCATACTAGATGTGATGAGGATACACAAATCATATAGAAATCTAGAATGTTCAGCAATTTGTCTTAAAATCTCAACATACTCATGTACTTCAATTTCTAGAACATTGGCAAATCTCAAAATCTCATGCATAGTAATATTGGGTATAAACCCACATTTCAAATATATAGGAGAACTCATAAAGTCATATATCTTTGTAATCTAAAATAAGTTTTGGGCATAAGGACGAAAGAATTGTCCTTGTTCAAACCCCACATACCTTAGATTGTGAAACTAGATGAACAAGCTTACTTGAAACTCTTCTTCTTACTCTTTGAGAGAGGGTTCTTGAAGCCTTGGACTTGGGAAACTCGAATCTCAACTCAATTTGTAGAATCTATAGTGAGTTCTTAAATTTCTTAGAGAAGGGTTTGGGGTTTGTTCTTGAGGAAAAAACCCTAGCCTTTTTATGTTTTAGTAGAAAATGAAGTCATATGCTTCGTTTTGCATATATCTAAGTGTTAAAAGGGGGAAAAGGCCAAAAAGTCCTTTTAAAATGACCTAAAAATACTGAACGGGATTTGAGATGGTCGGAGTGACGGTCCGTCGCTAGTCTGAAGGCCCGTCGGATTGTCCGTCGTATGTTGGTCAGAAAAAGGCCACACTGCTTCAGTTGCGACTATCTTAGCGACGATCCGTCACTAGATTGACGGTCCATCGTCTTGGCCATCGCACTTGGGCCAGAAGAGGGAGTGACTGCCTAGGTTGTGACGGTCTGGGCGACGGTCTGTTGCAAGCTCGACGGTCCATCAACCTATCTGTCGCACCTGGGTATTTCCGACAGCTCTTAGTAAAACGGCCATAACTTCTCACCTCGATACTATATTTGGACAAAATTTGTATCGTTGGAAAGATAATTCAATTTTCCACATGATAGAAAGTCATTTTTAGGAAAATTCAATCAAGTTTAAAATAATAATCACTTGGGAAGTCACTTCTCAATCTTATAGGGCCAGAATTACACTTCACTTGACACACTTTAGGCTCAGACTACGAGGGAACTTTTGTGGGGTCTTACAATATCTCTCCCTTGGGAACATTCGTCCTCGAATGCTGCTAGTTAGACTAAGAACACAGGAAAAACTGATTACACATAGCTGAAGTAATTTGCTAAACGGGCTTAAAATCTTTCTAAACTCTTGAATACTTTAGAAATTGTAAGAACTCATGTAAGAATAGATGCATAGCTAAACTTTAGATTAGAAGGGATGAATTAAGGAAGAATAATACCTTCGGCTTGGTATGAACTCGTGGAGAAGAGGTGCGGGTTGTTGGCTCGCATGTCTGCTTCTGCCTACTAAGTAGCGCCCTCAACTGACTGGTTCCACCACAAAACTTTGACCAAGGGAACCTCGTTGTTCCTCAGTGTGTGAATCTAGAAATCTAGAATCTCAATAGGAATCTCATTGAATGAAAGACTGTTCTGAATACCAGCACTCTCTGAAGGATCCACTACAATGGAATCACCAATATGCTTTTTAATCATGGAGACATGAAAAATAGGATGAACGGCTGATAACTCTGCGGGCAACTCAATTTCATAAGCTACTTTACCAAAATGGCTCAAGACTCTATAGGGGCCCATATAACGGGGACTAAGTTTCCCCTTTTTACCAAACCTCTTCACCCTTTTCATGGGTGAAATCTTTAAGTACACCAAATCACCCACCTCAAACTCAAGATTCCTTCTCCTCACGTCAGCATATGACTTTTCATGACTATGAGCTATTTTCAACCTTTTTCTAATCTACTTCACCTTTTTTATAGCCTCGAATACCGCATCAGGTCCAATCACTGCAGTTTCACCTACTTCAAACCAACCTATGGGTGATTTATATCTTCTACCATACAAAGCCTCAAATGGTGCCATCTCTATGCTAGCATGGTAACTATTGTTATAAGAAAATTCTATCAATGGAAAATACTCATCCCAACTACCTTTGAAGTCAAGAGCACTCAATATATCTTCTAGAGTCTGAATGGTCCTCTCAGCCTGACCATCTATCTGCGGATGAAAAGCGGAACTCAAATAAACTTGGGTACCAAGACCCTACTGAAATGCTCTCCAAAATTGAGAAGTGAACTGAGTACCCCTATCCGAAATGATAGATAAGGGAACTCCATGCAGCCTGACTAGCTCCTAGATATACAATCTAGCATAATCCTCAGCTGTATAAGATATATGCACGGGTAAGAAATGTGCGAACTTAGTCAGCCTGTCTACAACAATCCAAATAGAATCATGATGATGACATGAAAGATGTAAACCACCTCTTTCCACTTCCAAGTGCGTATACCAAACCTTGCATCACACCATCAGGTCTTTGGTGTTCTACCTTAACCTGTTGGCACGTTGCATACTTTGCTAAAAACTCATCTATATTCTTCTTCATACCACTCGATCAATAGATTTCCCGTAAGTTATGGTACATCTTGGTAGCACCGAGATGTATAGAATATCGCGTACCATGTGCTTTATCCATAATCCTCTACCTCAGATCATCAACACACAGAACACACAATCTACCTTGCAATCTCAACATGCCATCTCTTCCTTGGAAGAAAATCTCTACCTTTTTGTCCTTCACTGACTCCTTTAGTCTGACCAAACTAGGATCTCTGTCTTGCTTCTCCTTCACTTTCGAAACTAAAGAGGATTCGGAACTACTCTGCACCAAAGTACTTCCCTCAGTGGAATCAAGCAACCTAACACCCAATCTAGCCAGACGGTGAACATTATGAGCTAACTCTTTCTTACCTTTTTCTATATGAGTAACACTACCCATGGACAACCTACTAAGGGCATCTGCCACTACATTGGCCTTGCCCGGGTGATACAAAACACTCATATCATAGTCTTTTAACAAATCTAACCACCTCCTTTACCTAAGATTCAACTCCCTCTGAGTAAACACATACTGTAGGCTCTTATGATCAGTAAACACATAACATAGACACCATACAAATAGTGTCTCCAGATTTTTAAAGCAAAGTCCACAGCAGCTAATTCAAGATCATGGGTTAGGTAATTCTTTTCATGAGGCTTCAACTGTCTAGAGACATAGGCTATAACCTTACCTCTTTGCATCAACACACAACCCAAACCAACTCTAGAGGCACCACAATACACTACAAAATCATCTGTACCATCAGGCAAAGTCAACACAGGGGCTGAAGTAAGTCAAGTCTTCAACTACTGAAAACTCTTCTCACAGGAACCTGACCACTGGAACTTAACTTTATTTTGGGTCAACTAGGTCATGGGAGACGCAATAGAAGAGAAACCTTCAACAAAACGGCGATATTAGCCAACTAGAACCAAGAAACTTCTAATGTCAGATGGGGAAATAGGTCTAGGCCAATTTCTTATAGCTTCTATATTTTGGGGATCAACTCTAATGCCTTCGGCTGAAATGATATGACCCATAAAGGCTACTGATCTTAGCCAAAATTCACACTTGTTGAATTTGGCGAACAACTGGTGATCTCTAAGAGTTTGCAAGACAATTCTAAGATGATGTGCATGGTCGTTCTCAGAACAGGAGTACAAAAGGATATCATCTATGAAAACAATGACACATATATCGAGATATTTCTTGAAAACTCAATTCATGAGGTCCATAAAGGCTTCTGGGGCATTGGTTAGCCCGGAATACATAACTAGAAACTCAAAGTGACCATAGTAGTTTTGGAAGGCTGTCTTTGGAATATCACATTCCCTCACTTTAACCTGATGATAGCTGAATCTAAGGTCTATCTTGGAGAAGTAACTTGCTCCTTGCAACTGATCAAACAAATCATCAATTCTCAAAAAATGATACTTATTTTTGACTGTGACCTTGTTAAACTGACGATAGTCAATGCACATACGCAATGATCCATCTTTATTTTGCACGAATAGAACAGGTGCGCCCCAAGTAAAAACACTAGGCCTTATGAAACCTTTATCTAAAAGATATTTGATTTGCTCTTTCAACTCCTTAAGCTCTGCAGGTGCCATACGGTATGGCGGAATAGAAATAGGCTGAGTATTAGGAAGAAGGTTAATCCTGAATTCTATCTCTCTATCGAGAGGTACCCCTGGGAGATCTTCCAAAAAAATATTAGAAAACTCATTAACAATGCTAACTGACTGAATAGTTGGATCCTCGGACTTAGTGTCTTTGACTCTAACTAGGCGATAAATGCAACTTTTGGAGGTTAGTTTTTTTCTGGCCTTGAGATAGGAGATAAAATGACTCTTGGGAGACACCAAACTCTCGGACCACTCAAAAACTGGTTCATCTGGAAATTGAAACTTGACCACATGAGTACGATAGTCTATAGATTCATAACAAGAATGAAGTCAATCCATACCCAGAATAAGGTCAAAATCCACCATGTCTAACTCTATCAAGTCAGCAAATATGACTCTATGAAGAATAGTAACAAGATAATGTTTAGGATGCTTAGCATGCGACCAATCTCTAAGTCTGTAGCCCAGCTTGGCATTACCAAAACAACCTCCTGGTCTGCTAAGCACTCACCGAGATGGTCCCTACCACACTTAGCACAAGGAGGATAGCAAGGTCTGTTACTTATACTGTTCTGCGACCTAGACATAGAAGACCTATTCCCTTGCTCCTGTCTACCTCTAGGCATGGGAGAACTGGCTGATAAAGGTGCTGGCATAGATGAACGGCTCTAGAACTATGGGCGGTTCCCTCTATGGGACCTATCCTGACCATACTCATGCTACTTAGATCTAGCCCTCTTGTTACCCCTTACTCTATCTCTCTCTCTTATCTTTTCTGCCTCTATCTGTTGTGCATGTATCATCAACCTAGATAGATCCATATCCTTATTCAGCATCACAGTCCTACACTCCTTCAGTACCAAACCAGAAACACCTATCACGAACTTGCTCATACTAGCTTGAGTGTCAGAAATCAAATCAGGAGCATACTTGGCCAACTGGTTGAACTTCTAGCAGTACTCTTTAACAGTCATGGATCCCTGCGTTAAGTTCATAAACTCCTCAATATTTGCTTCCCTTATCTCAAGAAGAAAGAACTTATCTAAGAATGTATCTTAGAACACCTGCCTAGTGATAGGAGCAACACCCTTACCTCTACCCTTCTTCCATGCTACCACCCAATTATAAGCAATGTCTTTCAACCTATATGATACCAGCTTAACACTTTGTCCCTAAAAAATATGCATCACCTGTGTGATCTTTATCACCTCCTCAAGGTATAAATATGGTTCCTTACCTGCTTTAGATCGATAAAACTCTGGCGGATTCATCCGCATAAAATCATGAATACTAGCAATAGCTAAATCACCTCCTTACTGATTTGCAACTGTGGCCTGGTTATTATCTTGAACATTAGCGATGACTGCTAGGGCTAACACCTAAAAGGCCACCCGAAACTCAGGATGATACACTATCTCATTCAAGGGATCAACAGGCTGGGGTTGCTCATTATTATTTCTGCAGGCGTTCACTCTTCGGGGAGGCATTTTCTGAAATAGGAGAGCACGAATTATTAGATAAGAGGGACAACTGTAGGCACGATAGAATTTGAAAAAAAAGAAACAACTTTTTCCTAAAATGTCTCGTAGCCTCTTGCTCATAGATGTGGCGCGCTACATACCGATGATCAAGACTCTGCTCAATGCGGCATGTCAGACTCTCCAGGAATCCTTAAACCTTAGGCTCTAATACCAAGTTTTTAATGACCAAAAATCTCCTCCTGGGATGTCACACAGTGCTTAAGGCTACAAGTATCCCCAAGCTAACCCTTTGAGCCTGTCACTACATAAATAACTCATTTCGAGAAGAAATAAACAAAAAACAAGCACGATTATATAATATAATAGAAAATACGAAGAAAATACTTGGTCCAAATGACCACAATACGGGAAATCTCAGCATACTAACAATCTAATAACTAGTCTGACAAAGCCTCTACTACTTAAGTCTACTAGAGAGCCATTGGAATTGGTCCACAACTGACTCAAATTGAACTGAAAGTAATCATATGTCTACTAACAATACTGAAATGTCTAAAGATAGGTCCTCAAATCACGAGGACTCACCACTATAGAGATATAGACAAAGGTACTCAAAAATCACTGACGAGGCTGGGACTGAGCACCTGAACCTACATTGTAAGACAATGTAGAACATAGACGTATATATGGATTAGCACTTGGGAATGTACTGAGTATATGGGGGTGTATGCATGTACATAAAACAATCTCCATGCTCTTTAATCATTTCATGCATTCAAATATGAATGACTCACATAGCTTGAATAAGTGTAATATAATAAGCTCATAAATCATGTAGAATGAAGCATGTAACACAAATCTTGTGAGTTATTATACTTTGTCTTTAAAATCTATACTCTCCTCTTATTCTCATTACTCGAAGGCCGAATAAAGCTTTAGACAATACTTTCAACTCCTGCATATATCTCATGGAGAGTAAAACTTCTTTAATGCTCAAGAACTTAGAACTGTTTTAACTCAAGACACTTGGAACTCTGAATTATATAACTCTTACTAGTAGAGAAAACTACTTTCTTCTTGGGAAAATTTTACTTCAAAAAACTATTTCAAAAAATCTTACTAATAGGGAAAAATACTCATAAGCTGTTTATTTACTATTTACTAGTAGGAAAAAAATAACTTCTCTTAAGGAAAACATCTCATCTCAAGGGAAAACACTTTAGGACAAAAATCTGCAAAATTTCCTATTAGAAAAATCACTTATCTCAAAGCTTTGGGGAGGTTCTCTTAACCGACATAAACCATGTGAGCTACATGGAGTCCAATGTCTTGTCCTCCTAAGGAAGAAACCTCACATTGGAGAGAGGCATCATACTCTTTTCCGGGAGTATAATCTCAACTCAATGATCACTTATCTCAGCCTCAGGCCCATAAATCTCAATCTTATAGTGGTACGTAGTTCTGGGGTATGAAACCATAGTAACTTACCAAACTCGGTGCTAAATACTACTCCCTTTAGTTAGCTATTCTCATATCAGTGAAACCCACTTTAAAATAATCTCATGGTTCATAAGAACCAATTATAAAATCTGTAATCTCATTTGGTAAAGTGGATTTCAAAGATACTATGACCATTAAAGTCAAAACTTTCTCAATGATCTCAAAATACTCAAATCATGGGTGCTTATAGCACAAAAGTTCATAAAAACCAAAATCTCAAGTAGGGTTTAATGACCCATAATCAAATCTTAAGTTAAGACTCATCAAAATGCATACTAGATGTCATAAGGATACATAAATCATATAGAAATCTGGAATGTTTAGCAATTTGTCTTAAAATCTCAACATACTCGTGTACTTCAATTTCTAGAACATTAGAAAATCTCAAAATCTCGTGCATAGTAATTTTGGGTATGAACCCACACTTCAAATTCATAGGAGAACTCATAAAGTC